>NC_085140.1:172450143-172454468 GCF_024139115.2 Armigeres subalbatus
AACATCATCACCGAGACGAGACGAGATGATGGTCATAAATTTTGCAACGTAAGCAGCATATTTCGCATAATTTATGGCTGCTTTAATAATTTCTGCATTATGCATAAACGTTAAGCAATTCACGACCGAATAGCGACCGTACGTACGGTGGTGTCTTTTCGGCAGAAACTTTCCAAAAAACTTAAGATGAATGTTCCACGGGATGGTTGATGGTTAGTTCTTCTGCCGTACATATTGGATTGCTAAAGTAATTGCTTTTTCTTAATTCTGTATTCTTAGTTACAGACTTTGTAAGTCGGATCGCAATCAGTTCAGTTCTCAGATAGACTCGAATAGTCGAGTCTGGCTGTTTTGCCTTTGACATGCAAGCACCGAAAATTCATTCAACCTTGTCTAGTCTGCCCTGCATAAGTCACTGAACTTCGATGCAAGCCGCCCATTCACATTCTGCATAACAAGTGCAATTACACTGTTTAGTAGCCAATCTCTGTTTGTTTCCACGCCGACGAGCAGTAACAGAAACTATTATTCGAGTCGCCGACAAGGGTCACAATATTTACCTTCATCCGTTGTGTTGCATTCATTTCGCCCCATCATCCATCGTCGGCTAAGCCAGTCGATTGTTTGTGTTAGTTTCATAAAGTCATGAACGTAATGGTTTGATGGTAGAAATTATCGTTCATTACAGTTTTAACAGCACCGACGACGCGACGACAGTCAGCAACTGCTGCGCTGACTGCACCCCGTCTATGGCGATAAAGTGCCGTCAATTTCAACGAGACAAAAAAATCACCCGACAGAATTTTCGAGCGAGTGACCGCAGCAGCTACTCACTTTCCGGGCGGATGCGGGAATCGCACTTCGCACACCGTTAAATTTGCTCCAAATAAAGTCGGAAATTAAATTCTCAACAAACACGCAAGCATCAGGATTGAGTCAAAGTCATTCGACGGCAATCACGACGACGCCGCACGGGTGAACGGGTGAGCAAGCTTCAGTGCGAGAACGATTTTCCTCACCTTCCAAGGAGGATGTCCGTCAACGGCGGATGACGACCTGCGGATGGAGGATGAAGCGAAGAACCGTGTACCCATCGTCTGCCACCTTTGCTCTGTTTGAAATAACGACACGTGTCGATTGGATCTATAGACATGTATGCTGGTATGAAGTGGCAGCTGGTGCAATCACGACCACCGACCGTTGAACGATTATTGGCTGGTGTCACATTTCCACCGAAAGCCGGGTAGTTCGTGTCGAATAACGAATCTTAAACGGTTTGGTGCCGTCTAGATAAGTTTCAGATATTTTATTTGATTCGTTGCAAATCAAATCATGTTTGTATGGCGGAGTCTAGCGAATATGGATGAAATGAATAAATCGATTTATACATTGACGATAGTGATGATAATATATAATGTTTTGTTAGCAAATAAGGTATACAGTTCAACCAATAGTTGCTGTCGATCCAAATGGTCATCATAAAACATTTTATTATGGTCGATACAACTCTGAATATTTCGAATAGAAATTGTTTAAAACTTTTTCTTTAGAAGACTAATCATTTTTTTTTGTAATTTCCAGCTACAATAGAAGATGACAGCCGGAGTAACTAAACTTCCTAGATATCTTCGACCGTTGGTTCACCATCAGTTTGAACAATAAGGGTCTCGACGGCATCTCTCGAAAAGTGAAACTCTCCCTACAAGGGGGAAGGGTCATTTGTCCGAAACCCATTCGGCCGAAAGCCATCTGGCCGAATGCCACTAGGTCGAACACCGAAATGACCCGAAAGGGTCATTTGAAAAGGTTTAACCGAAAGGGTCGTTTGACCAAAAGGGTCATTTTGCCTAAAGGGCCGTTTGGCCGAAAGGGTCATTTGGCCGAAGAATCATTCGGCCGAAAGGGTTATTTGGTATTCCCAAAATAATTTCCGAACGTATTCCCAAATGAGTTCGGATAATTCCAAAAATTCGAAGAATTTCAAACGGAATTTGCGGAGGAATTCCAATGAATTTCTTTAGAACTTGTCAAAGGAATTCGCAAAAAATTTCCATAGGATTTCTAGAAGGAACTCGAGGATTTCTTGAAATAATCCTGCTATATTTTCAGAAGAAATCCTAGATAGATTCGGAAGGATTTCAAAAGATTCTAAAGGAATTCTCGTGGAATTTTCAAGGAGTCTCGAGAATTTCTCAGAGGAAGCCTGAAAAATTCCCGGTGTATTTTCAATATTACCAAAGGATTTTTTAGATATTTCTGAGAAGTTTCGAAGGAATTATCAGAGAATTCACAAAAAACCGAGGAATTCCACATGTATACTAGCAACCCTATAACCAGAAACTGTCGGAGTGAAAACTGTAGGAATAGCAACGTTGAAAAGGTACGTAATTGAGAAATAATTCTGGCATAACTTGAAATTTTCAATGACACACACTCCAACACGTTTGACACGCCCCACCGTAACAAAAAAAAATCGATCAACAGGCAGCACGTTCAATGCAAGGTTACTTGTAACAAAGAAGATGCAAAGCTCGGGTGAATACGCCAGTTCTGTTCTACAAAATCAGTCATCAAATGTGACTGTTAAATCAGCAAAAATATTGAAAGTCCACATGAAACTATTATAAGTGACCGTGGCAACCAGTGCCTAGAAGAGATGTGCGTAACCGCCAACAGTTTTTGGCATCACGCAGCCGCTGACATTTGTTCATCGCGAGCCGACATTCATAATCTGTCTCACCAATGATCTATTAATTCTCCTCAATTCTTCTCTATTTCACATTTGTAAAAGTCCGTAGAATTCTTCGAATGATATCCCAGAAACATCAGGTTGAAAATCCAGACAAGTTTCGAAAAGTACCAGAAATTTCTTAAAATCCATTCAATATTACTTGAAGTGTTCCGAAACAACTGAGAAGTTCTAAAAAATTCCGTTGAAATCCAAAGAAATTCTAAATTCTGCAAACATTACCCAAAACTCGAGTAATTTAATTTTTTATTTTAAAAGGCCGATACAAATATTAAATTTATTTTATGTCCGACGGCTCTTGGAAGGTAGAGGGGGATAAAAAATAACAAGAAACGAAAAAAGTTCAAAATGCAATTATTCTCAAAATTTGAAATATTAATGAAAAATGATAGCAAAGCGCATTTAGAGAAAACAATGAATATGAATATTTGTAATATATTTTAATCTAGTAGTGAATTTAACACAAAATTTTATATAAATAAAAAATACATAAACTTATTTCTGAAGAAAATTTGGTTATTCTTTTTGGAAAAGTGAAAAGTTCTTGCATAGGTTTGAAATTGCAGACTTGGGGCTACCTATACGAAATACATAGGTAAAGTCTGAAGTAGAATCGGTGGAGCATGTCATCAAGCCCACGTTCCTAGAATGTGAATACCATGCTAGTTAGCGACATAGATACGACAACGGACAAACCCATAGACAGGATACAGGAAACAATTCACATGCAAGTAACATGCGGGTGTGCTGCGGGTCATTTGGCTCATCTGAGGCACGATCTGAGATGTTTTCAGGTGTCTGGTTGCAGATCGCCTTTAAATACCTTACTCAAGCAATGGTACGATACTGAAAACCTGCTTTTTGAGAGTTAAAGTTCCACTTGTTTTATGAAAAACTACAGACCGACGAACTTCGTTTTGCTAAAATTGTTTAGTTCTCGAATTATGTAGAATTTATGCTTCATTTATGAGGAGCTCTCTTTCCAGAAGGAGTTCCATTTTCGCCAAAAACCTGTATTCAAATTTTCACTATAAGTCTATAAGGTGCAGAAAAGCAGAAATTCATTTTAAACCTCCGTGACTTGCTTGGTCCTGGATTACTCACGCAGTCCAGCCGCTCTTGTGCACGACACTTGTGCTTTTTTCAAATATGTTGTAAAACAACGGTGGGAGTCCCGCATGGTTAAGTAAAATACAGGGTCACCGTCTTCGACCAGAGGTCTCACAGACTGAACACTTAACATCTAGCAATAGACAACGGACAGGACATTTACACAACACCCAATGAACCAGTGGAGAATTTTCGTTTTACGAAAAGTTTTCTCTCTACCGGGGCAGGAATCGAACCCACTTGCACACTGCGTCTAGACGATTGACGTCGCTAACCACGGCCACGAAGCCCACAGTAAATAGATAGATAAAACATTCTTCCAAACAAGTTCAAAATAACTCTTCCTTTGTAAACATAGCGATGGGTATTGTTACATTGTTACAGAGGCTATACGGCACTGGGAATTGGGTCCTTTTCTCTCCATCTTTGACTTGGCCCAAGTCTGACTCTAACGACTTCGTTTATT
>NC_085140.1:173112531-173241817 GCF_024139115.2 Armigeres subalbatus
AGTTACGTATTGCTATTCCACTAAAAGCTCAAAATAATTTTCTTATCGCTCTAAAGTTATTTTACCTATCTTATGTACTTTCCTCAATATATTTTATGATGCACGAGAAAGGCACCATCGCCACTAGGGGATTAGTATGGGTCTTTTTTGACGTAAATGTTTCAAAATGTTCAAAATTATTCATCAAGGCTGGATGGAGCTTTAAAAGAAAATAAATTATTCAAAAATATATGATCATGGGATCTTGAAAATTAACCTACTTTGAAAAATCAAATAGAGTAATGGAGAAAAAGCCAAATCTGAAAATTAAAATGTCTTTCCGCCGCTTCATTCTATTGACAATATGATGCACTTGACGTGACATGTCATGATTTTCATGAAACGCTTGCTCACAAAGGTTATTCCTCCTGAATGAATAGAAAATAATAAAATCAAGCAGTACGGAAAATCTATTGAAATTTATCTAATCTATCTAATCTGCCGGAATACATCTTTTGCTTCATTAACTGGTGAAAACTCTAAGAAATATATTAAATTATATATAAAAATCATATTTTCAAGCAATATAAATAACTCAAAACAGGTGTTAAAATCTCACACTTTTTGTTGGGTTTCATCCGCTTTCGTTGTGTTTGTATCGTTTGAACGAAATCTTAGAGCTCATGAAAAAACGGGACAAATTAAGGATTTTTAAGATACGTTTTCTTAGCACTGCAGAGGCGGCTGAAATCGATAATTAAAGGTAGATGTTAATACCTGTGGAAGTGCTCAGAAATAGAACTCTACATCGGCGGCGTTACCCATTGATATTTGATGGGGCACCACTTGGTTCAACACGTTGTCTTTGAGAAGTATTGCGTACTTGAGACGACTGGTACCTCATCGCTCCGTAGTGGAACTCTAGCTTACGGGTCGTTGGAGTCGATAAGATGAACTATCTATCAACGAAAATCCCAAATGTGGCCTG
Source organism: Armigeres subalbatus (assembly GCF_024139115.2). NCBI lineage: Eukaryota > Metazoa > Arthropoda > Insecta > Diptera > Culicidae > Armigeres > Armigeres subalbatus. Next base: position 173,113,499 of record NC_085140.1, read on the forward strand.
CCAAACCATTTTATTTACTTCTAACATTTATGCGTCTCTTTTGGAATTCCACTGTGCGTGCACCGCCTTTTGTTTTGGAGAGCCTTATATCTTTGCTTTTATTTAGAATTGCTATTTTTTAAAATCCAGTCTAATCAAATTATACCAGATTATGAATATTTAATGTATATTGTATTCTATGGTCATCAATATATATATATATATTGAGATTGTTCATCAAACATAAGATTTTTTTTCATTTCAACTAATATCAAAGTTGATCGATCCATCAGTATCGCATCGATAATCGCAAAGATTCCAATGATCAATGTCGTTCATCGATAGTCACTTTGGTACGTCAACGGGGAAGATGATCATTGAGGTGAAGATGATCATTTGATATGTCATAAAAGTGCCAATTTTTTTATGAAATGGTAGTCAACAATATTCTCCGTTCAAGTAATGTTACCGTAGGTAGAAATGAGTTTTTCTATTATAATCATGAAAATGTATTTTGTGAAGAAAGAGAGATAGTCATAAATGACGCTACTTTCGTTTCAAATATTGACTTATTAGACTTCTTTACGTAGTAAATTCAACATTTATACAAATAGCAGTGTATGTTGACACTAGGTCATAATAGTTTAGTAGAGCTGTCTTGATCAACTTCACCCAAACCGGATTATTCAAAAAATGTGATAATTTAATTTATTTTAATAAATGCGAACGCATTTCAGAAAACTAAAGTTGTTGATTATTGCAACGTATAGCAGTACATGTTTAAAATATTTGTTTCGATTTAAAAGAAACACAATTGTTATTGCATGTTTTGTCTTAAAATGATCATCTTCCCCCAGTTGACGGTACATCATTATAGTTTCCGCTTGGTCACGTATAAAAAACCGAGATCAAATTGGCAGGCATCAAAAGTCTGTCCGTCTTCTGCACCTCTTGAATTTCCAAGACATGTCTCGATGTTGTAGAAGAAATAATGGTTCGACAATAAATAACATCAACCGATGAAATGTTAACCTTCAACTCTGTTCCACTTCAGACGTTCCATTTCACCCATCCAACCCAACATCCCTATTTGGCAGGTGGTTGCATGTATCCATACCCACCACATAGGCTGCGACGACGACAACGGTCACACGACAGTCAGACGTGCATGACACGAACGGACGAACGACAACGCTCGAAAGGATATACACTGCACCGTTTGCCTTCCTTCTCTGCCAAAGACTTGGATGACCCTTTCAAATTCACCTCCCCGGTGCTGACGGCACGCTTCACTCAATATCCTGCGTCTGCGAGCTTCGGCTCAAGCACCACTCGTTCATGCCTGCAAAGCAGTGCGGCAGCCACCCCATAACGAAGTTTCATCCTGATTTTATCATTTCCACCCAGTTTCAAGGTCGTCTCAATCATTTTCATGCCATGTCTGATCGGTCTGGAGCAATAGGTACCGTACCGCCCCGAATGGGGGTTTATAAGATATGTCACTGGCGGAGCACCTACCAGCAATTCAGAATCCTTGGCTAGTATCTTCTTGAGTTGTTATGCTTCTGCTGGGGAGATGGTTTTAAACTTGGTTTGATAATAACCATGTAACAGGTGATTCATGATTAAATGTGAAATTGAATACTTCCCGTAAAGCTGGGTAGGTCACTTTTGTGTAGTGTTTTGCGGTGTAAGATCTACCAAACCGAGCTAGATTAATCCATTCTTCGAGCTAGCGTAATTGAGGGATTCTTAATATTTCGTCCTCTATACCAATAGTAGTTTCTGAATATAACTAAATTAACTTTACCTTTACTATTGGAATACCTGTTTTAAGCAATTATTTTAAAAACCTCGAGCCATTGTCCCGGCAAAATTGACTGCTGAAAAAGGTTCGAGTTAGGGGTTTAAATACACTAGCTTTTCATGAACTGGTAAGCAATGGTAGCTCGAGGAGCACGGTAATTCTTGTTACTCAACAAATTTCTTAGATTGAAATGGTTTTATAGATAGAGCTAATCCTGGGTTTGGTAGTTTATCTGATATTCTAGAAGCAAGGATATGTCTAGGGCTCCGATGTATGGCCAAATAACAGCATTACTGTTTGACTTTCAAATAAAAGTAAGTTATGATTGATAAGGACGCGCCTTTGATGAGAAACTCTAGAAAGGTTTTGAATAGGGACCTTGCATAATACTTATTTCTTCTGAAGCATGATACAAACAAAACAAAACCTGCATCAAAACCAATACTGTATTGCTTCTTAATAAACAGTGGTGGACCGAAGAAGAAAAAAAGCATTTTAACATATTAGTGTAAATATAGAGAGATAATGAAACAAAACACGTCTAGATGTTTTTTTTGTGAAACTTCCCAATTTACTTCTGAATAACATTTGAATTTAATAAAATAGGATTGGCTCTTGGACAGCGCCTTTTATAGCAATATTTTTGGGAGAATTTCCATAGCTCTCCCGGTACCAATGAAGGCTTGAGTTTTCATTTTTTTAAATTTGTGACAGAATTACTAAGTGTTCCCTGCTATATAACGTGGAAGCCTCTACATAGCGTTTAAAGTAGCAGCTTGGCTTTATATACACAATCTAACCGCCAGACACGAACGAGCAGGGTGCAAGCATCTGCAAAAGAGTCGGAGAACAGCGAAGCACATCTCTACGGACCAATTTCTTCAAATAGATGGACGCGACGAAAAGTGAATAAAAGGTTATGTATAAACGAGTCATAAACTGGTAAAATTGCGAGCTAGGGACCGGCAACTAAGAGTCAAATGGAAGAGAATCTAATACTGAGATTTGGTTAGAGGTCACATATATTGGTAGCAGAGAGATGAGTGAAAAATTTGAAAACGTTTTGGCTTTTCCGTTAGAGTTCTTACTGTTGGATGAATTTGGGTGGAGTAGTGTTCCATTCAAGAGACTACGAAGAAATTGATTGTTCTGAAAAGGTTGTCGAATATCGTAAATCTGTTAGCAGGTGTAACGTTGAGCCATAAAATCGTAACTTTTGTTAGTTTTTACTGTTGAAGTCGAAATAGCGTCACCGGATAAAACGTTTAGAAATTGAAAAATATCCCACATTTTGTTTCAGAAACTATAAAGGCACAAAATAATACTTTTATCCTTCGACAAAATTTTAAAATTCCCAATCATAAAACTTTGGATTACGAACCGGAATTCGAATCTAATAATCTGAAGTATTAGGGCTTTCGACGTGCACTTCATCACTGTACCAAGAAAGGCTCCATATAAACATTGCACAATACAGCCAAATACAATAAAAACTTGATAACATTAACCGTCTGACTCGCCGGAAGACTTCAGCATCATTGGGGCAGTTTTCTCGAAACAAGAAAAAAGTCGACGGCTTTATCGTCCTTCTCGTTCTTCTGTGAAACTACCCCATTATATGTGACCTTGAGATATTTTGCAAAGAGCAGTCAGTTTTATGCGCTGCTTGCTCCTTCCAATCAGTCGATCCTCCGGAAGCGTTGAATGCCCTGTCTGAAATGGCAGACAGCCCGGATGAAGCATTGTATATGAAGGGATCTTTCGGATGGAAATTTGTCTGACTTCTAGGCTTGAGTATCATTGTGATAGCCAAACAATTTCAGCATCTTGGTTTGCTTGAAAGCGCATAGGTAATTAACAACTGTGGAAGTACATTTAAAACATTATGTTGAAAAAAGAAAATGGGCGCAATTTTGATTGCGCAAATCGACCACAACATGCTTCCTATCTTATATCGAAAGTAGTTAAATTGAACTTTTAGTGTCAACTTGTCCAATCTTTTCTAGCTATGAACCAATTTTATTTACATCTACTGGCGGCCAGATTTTTTATCTTTATTTTTTATATATTTTCAAATAATCAATGTTTTCCCATTTTTCCAACATGGCCAAAAGCATCTTTGGAAAAACTAAACACGATTGCATTGTATTTAAAAATTCTGTTTTTACGTAACAAGTCTTGGTTGAAAATAATCAGAAACATGAATTAGTTGTTTCCAATAATCGACTCATATTGTTTGAACGAAAACAATATGAGTAATTATTAAGAGTGGCAGCAATTTCATGTTTTTATGCCTGACCAAAGAGAAATATCTTATGTGAGGTGTTTTCTTTCTGCTATTTAGGTTTGAGCTTTTGTCCTATTGTAGTCGATAATCTTCATTTGAAAAATTTCAAGTACATTTTATAACACCATTAAGGTGAATCGCGTTGAATCCAACTCAAATCACATATAGATTGTTCCAGAAATTTAAACAAACTTGTTTTTAAAGATTTCTAACTTTTTCATTTTTTCAAGTTTTGGCTACGTATATTTTATTATTTATATTTTTATTTTATTATTTTGTCTTTTTTTCTCCAGTAGCTTTATGAAAAGGCGTAGAGCAATCCGTACATGCAGGTGTCTGATCGGTCCGGTATAGGGGTTTTCGGGTGGAAAACAATCCACCACCCAGTATAGTATCCATTGACTGCCACACAAAACAATCTCATGCATTTGCGAGCATAGAAAAGCTTCAATTGATAACTTAGAAAATGCTTATAGAATACTAAGTTAAAAACCAGGCCAAGTTCAGTTGCAATTTAGAGCCATTGAAGAAGAAGAAGTTGCTTCTAGTGTCGAGTTTTGCAGAAATAAGTCACGTTTTAGATTTGTTTTCCTTTAACACGGGTTTGTTTGCACAGTTTCAAGTAATTCTCTAAATTCTAATTAATATCAACACTAAATCCATTTATATGGCAATTATACTCATTTATCAAGTACAGGTGTCAAATTAAAATGTTGTAACCGAAGGAGAATTAGAGGCATTTCAAATTCACAGGAGTCCTGAAAACGTCAAATAAATGTCGATCTCTCGTTTTCATTTATTCAACATGCTTTTTGCTATATTTAATCAGTGATGGTTATGACGGATTCTTTATTAACTCAAATATACTAAACGCCAAAGGATTTTGATTTTATGCCACGCTGGTATAAATTTATTATTTATGTTTAAGTTTATTATTTATTATTACTATACATCAAATTCAACAATTATTGCTGCCCTAATGATGTTATGGGTAGGATGAAACGATACCACTGAGGTATCGATACTTTTACTTTAAAGTAGTGTCGTATGAAAGTATCTATACCACTAAAATCGAATTAAAAGTATCGATACGTACTCGTATCATATGAGTACTCATATATTTGAAGTAAAACTTAAAACGATTGTTTTGTCACTGTCAAGTAGATATCCGTTATTTATGTTAACTAAAGAATTAAGCACATTTATTACTATTTGTTCTTCGATACTTTAATCCACTTATCTCGAGAGTGTTTTAAAGCTGTAAACTTTATTTCACGTCAATCATTTAATATGTAAACAATTGCATCTTTGATCATCAAATATATTTTTGCAATTCCTGATCATAATACTGGTTTACAGTTGTCGTTTGAGTGATAAAACGGCTTACTTTTCCATATTATTGAAATGGGTGCTTTAATGAACATTATGCAACTCAAATGGGTTGCATAATATCCATTATAGTACTCATTTGGATGCTATAAGAAAAACCAGCATAAGAACAATAGTTATATGACCAGATGTTGCTCAATTAACTTGTGTGTTCAAACAGTGTATTTTCTGTGTCACGTAATTAATGAATAATTTAATGGACATGACATCAATTTCTCTAAAGCAGGTTCATCTATTACTTTATGGTCATGAGCATACAATGTATGCTACAGTATGAATATGTTTGATCATGTAGAAATAATTGTACCATTTTTGGTACAGATTTATCACATTAAAGCCATTTTCGTCATTGAAAAAATAGCGTGTGCAACTCGTTGAAAACTCATTTTTCAGCACTTGTAGTATTTATCCAACTCGGCAAGCCTTGTTTGATAAGGCACAACTGGCTGAAAATCATCTTTTGCAACTAGTTGCACAAACTACTATTTCGGTATTTTTAATATGAATAGATGCGAATCTCCTGATGCTTCTTTAATAGGATGGGACTTTCGTAACACAGTTGCAAATATTACTATCAGTTTGAGGAAATTTATTGAGGATTGAGTAAAGTGAGTAAAGTAACATTCGCATTATTTATTTGGAAAGCTTATATGTTGTGAGTAACTATTTTAGTCTTAATTCATAAAAATTTAAATCAAATCGTTTCAAAATAATGTTGTGTCCTATCAACCTCTAACACCCAGTATGATGCCAACTTCATCATTCTTAGAAACGATTACTTGGATTTCATTAATATTTTAAAGAAAATGTTTTACAATCTTGATCTCGTGGCTCGTGGTTTGAGGGCTTATTAAATAATTTTAACTCAAATTTTGTGCGTGTTGTATGTATATGATCATATATCACTTTTGTTCTTTATATTATGTAACTGTACAGTCTGGAAAACAATTGGATGAAGACGGTGAAGTTGTTTTTCATCCTTTTTCATCCAGAAATCTATAAAATAAAGATTAGTTCACTTTATGAATTTCACTAATAATATACCGCAATTTGCACAAATAAGTGTTGAGCGGAGAGAATTAATACTTGGTATTTTCATTCGAATTAAATACTTAAACTTAGAAGATTATTTCGATGAAAATACGAATGTTTCCATTAAGGCTTATTAGATTTAATTAAGTTTTAAATCGGTATTGATTAATTGAGTACTTCAATTCGATGCTTACTTAGTATCGCACATCGAAGTACCGATTCCAAAGTACTTGGTATCGAATAAAAGTATCGAGTATTTACTCGTATTTACTAGTACGATTCATCCTAGTTAGATTGCAATACAATATAATACAATAGTCATAATAAAAACACAGTTAGTCAAGTCAATGCAACATACATCAATATAGCTAATAAGCTTGGTCATTAAAAAACAATACAATTTACGCCCGGAGAACCTCTCGGCAAAATGGAAATCGAACTTTGGGAAACTGATTGAATATCCGCGCAAACCGCCTAAAGCTCCTTCTTCATGTAATTCGTTGATGGTGTCTTGGCCTCAACTTTACATAGTTACGAATAGCCCTCGAACGGCGTTCAGGTGATAAGCTCAAGAAGAACCATTGAATCAACCTCGCCTGTAGACGTCAGCAATGGTCAATGCTCTGGTGATGTTCCTTCTAACGCAAAGTGTCAAGGTTGATCAGGCGACAGCGGTCTCGTAGCTTGGTAACCGGAAAGAGTCACTCCAGGGCAGCCTCCGAAGTGCGAACCGAAGAAAACGATGCTGAACGGATCTCAATCCTTTCACACCATTGTTGTAGTATTGACTCCAAACGGTTGAACAGTACTCAGAGTAGGGCGCACTGAAGACCAATATAGCGATTTCGCAATAGGTATATGTCAGAGAAAGTTTCGACTGAAACACAACTGAAAGAGCTCTTGAAGCCTTATCGACGACGTATGCGATGTGTGCTTGTAAGTCACAGAATCCAGGATAACCCGAGATCCTTCACGTGATTCACGCGCTTGATTGTCGTTCCTCTCAATTCAGTTAACACGTACGTCACCAACCCCAATTTTACGACAAACTCAAAATTCAAAACCATGCAGCTCAGTCAACTTCTAACGGATTTTCAAGCAATCTTCTGGAATCGAAGTCAATTTTGTGCAATGGCCATGGTTCCGGATATATTCCGGGAGTACTTGGGTACATCCTCCCGGAAAAAATGGTCACTGGCAGATCGGCTTCGAAATCCATCGTAGCGACATGTCAAACTTCATGATTTTGCAAAACAAGTACACTGGAGCTATTTCGGCGATTTTCGATAATTGGCCACCTCCGGTATTCAGGCCTGGTTCCTTGAGGAAGACCAGTTTTCATTGATCTTGGAACCATCTTGCGACATATCAAACTTCATGATTTTGAGAACAAGTACAATGGAGTAAATTTTGGCGATTTAGATCGAATTGACCACTATCCGGTACTAGGGCCTGGTTCCCTTGAGGTGCAATTTTGTTCAATCTTGAACCATCTTGCGACATGTCAAACTTAATGATTTTGAAAACAAGTACACTGGAGTACATTTCGATGATTCTCGATCGATGGCCACCTTCCGGATAATTGCAGGGCCTGGTTCCCTTGAAGTGGCCAATTTCGTTCAATCTAGAACCACCTAGTGGCATATCAAACTTCATAATTTTGCAAAACAAGTACACTGGAGTCCATTTCGGTGATTTTCGATATAATTGGGCACCTTCCGGTACTTCCAGGTAGACCGTGCGCTGATTGAAATTTTACCGGCAGTGGCGTGATAGATCATTTTTAGGCAGCGGCGGCGCGTCTCGCTGTTGGTGATCAGCGGTGGCGTGGATCGGCGTGAACCAGTTTCAAGCGCCAAAATTTCTTCAGAAGTTCGTCAGAATTCTTCCAGAAGCTCCTCCACTAGTTTTTCAAAAGATCGTCAAGAAATTTCTGGACATTCCTCCGTAAGTTGCCTCAAGTTTCTCCAGAAACTCCTCCCGGAATTCGCCTGGAAGTTTCTTCAGGAATTCCTCCGAAGCTCCTCCAGGAATTCACCTGGAAGTTCCTCTAGAATTCCTCCGGAGGTTCCACTCTCAAGGAACCAGGTCCTGAAATACCGGAGGGTGGCCAATTCGAACGAAAATCGCCGAAATGTACTCCAATGTACTTGTTTTAAAATCTTGAAGTTTGATATGTCGCAAGATGGGTTCCAAAAGCGAATGAAAATTGGCCACTTCAAGGAACCAGGCCTGAAGTACCCGGAGGTAGCCAATTGATCGAAAATCGCCGAAATTCCAGTGTACTTGTTTTGCAAAATCATGAAGTTTGACATGTCGCAAGATGGGTTCCAAGATTGAAAAATTGCCACTTCCCAAGGAACCAGGCCCTGAAGTACCTGAAGGTGCCAATTCGATCGAAAATCGCCGAAATGTACCCAGTGTACTTGTTTTGCAAAATCATGAAGTTTGCATGTCGCAAGATGGATTTCAAGCCGATCTGCCAGTGACCATTTTTTCCGGAGGGAGGTAACCCCAGTATCCCGAATATATCCGAACCATGGCCATTGCACAAAATTGACCTCAGTTCTAAAACTCTAGGAATTTTGTGATCGATTCCAGAAGATTGCTTGAAAATCCGTTAGAAATTGGCTGAGCTGCGTGGTTTTGAATTTTGAGTTTTGTCGTAAAATGGGGTTGGGACGTACGTGTTAAACATAATCGGATCTTTCTTTCGAGAAAAGTAATAGCGGAGCAATTTGCCGGGTTGATCACCATTCGATTCAATGAACACCAATTTGCGACGGCGTGGAGTTGGCGTTAGATCTACGCAATCTGCATATGAGCGGATCGCAGTGGATTACGACTGTGTTTGTACTTAATTTTTGATTGCCAGTCAGGTAATTTTGTACTAGCATCATTCTGACAGCTGGTTTCATGTATATCGCTTGGTTTTCATTGACACTATAGTAGTATTTGTCGGAGGATGGGCGATTACTCAGATTAATCGCCCATCCTCAGGCTGCAAAACACCCACTATATGTGTGACAAAGATAGTGAACAAATTGAAAGTGATCTATATTTTAGAGGCCAAAAACATTATATGAAACCGAACAGGACAAATCTCGTAAGAAAGTAGAGGTAATTAACAAATTGACTGCCATCGAGCCCTGAAGAAGATCCCATCCCTGATCGAAACGTCGGCTATGAAGTAAATTCAACGCTATTACCGTGACTGAAAGCAATCCGAAAATTAAGTTATGAGGGATCCAGATAAATTTTGAGGTCCCTGCATAGCATAATTCACATAATTCATAAGCATAATTCACATCGTTGAAATAGAGCAGAAGATCAATGGTCCCAGTGACTGCCTGCGAATGCCAGAGGTGGCACTAAACAGGGTGAATAACAGTCTTCAGTATGAACCGTTACGATCCGTAAGATAGGAACGGAACCAGCTAAGAAGATCGCCGTTGATTCCAATTCTCTGCTTAGCGACTAACTCATGGTTCTTATCGAAAGCAGCAGAAAGATCGATGTAAATAACATCTGTTTGATCGTTCTAGTAAGCTCTCGGTAAATAGAAGTTAGAACATTTATATCTGTCGAAGTTAGGATTCCGTGGTGGATCGACCGACAATGAACCCATGTTGATCATCGCTCGCGTAATGCTAATGGAATAGCATTGGATCCATGACAACCAACTCAAATAATTTTGAACAGCGCTCAATGAAGAACGCCCGGTAGTTATTGACGTCACGCTTGATGCCTTTTTGTGGACTGGAAACATTTGCGCCTTATTCCAGCATGACGGGAACAAACCGTATGCCAGAGAAAGCTGGAAAATGACGAAGTGGCGAAAGCAGGAGATGTATTTTGAGTAATGAGGAGAATCCCATCGGGCCTGGATGGAATGAGGATTTTAGTATTGTAGCGGCATTGGAAATCGTCGTGTCTGGAACAACCACGCTGCTTAGCGTCTGATTTGTGACCGAAACATATCTCGCGGCAAGTGAGATGTGATCGGCAGGGAGCCCATCATTTGAGAAAACGCTGTTAGCAGAGAACAGGCTACAGATATCTTGTTGCTTGGAGGCCGATACGTCCCAATACCAAGATAAAGCCAATCCTTTCTCCTTGCGTTGCTTATTTACGTAATTCCAAAGGATATTGATGTGATCGAGCCTAGATTTAATTCCCTGCTCGTATCGGATGATGAGGTCTTACTCAAGCGTTTGTACTGTAGTTGAGCCTGACATAGTGTTGTTTCAGCGGGAGTGATATTTGATAAATCTTTTGAGTGCAGCCTTCTTCATTTTTTTAGCAAACGTAATTCATTTGTCATCCAAAACGCGGGAACCATCGCGAACAATCTTCGGACATGCGATCTATAACATAAGCCAAAATGCGAGAAAGTTTGCAGCGAGATTGACGTCGTCTGGATCAGAATATGCACCCAATCCAAATTAGACAACACAGCCAGATATAGAATCGTAGTTTATTCCGAGTTTGCAAGACGTACTGTGATCCGTTTTTGGGTTCGAATGGTCGGACAGAGATTCCTTCCGCCAATACCATGAGTCGCTGACTTAATAGTGCAGATGTAGGTACAGTCACTTAAAGAAAACGAAAGACAAAGTTGATGTGCTTTCCACGAGGAACGAGCTTTGTCACTTTACAACGGATGAACTAGTTGGAGAAACCATTACGTACTTCTTCACGTCTTCTTCATTTTGGTCAGGTTTGAAGGAGTAACGTGAAGGACTCCACATCGTCACTGTTCGCCATTTCAACGCCACTTTCAACGCGATTCGCATCATTGTTGATGGAAGATGCAGATCTTACTTGAGCAGCGGAATGCCTAGAAGATGTTCCGCCACCACTCATGTCACTTCCGGCTAACTGGAGAGATCGGCAACCAGGGTTCGAATAAGAGCTAGGGACAGTATTGGTAGTGGAAGCAGGGTTGGAGACGTTGATCCGAGGTTTCGTCGACAGTATTGTTTCAGAGCTGGACGATTGATGGGCAACGATCTGAACCTTTTGTTGTTGGAACCAAATAAAAACTTTCCGGAATTGAGCAAATTTGTTGATCTCATCTAGAAGGAGGTCCTTCACAGATCTAGATATGTTAATTGGGTCGCCCAAACGCCTCCGTTGAGCTCATCGATACTCTGGAGGAATTTGGTTTGATCGGTTATATTCATTGGTTTGGAGAGCTGGGATCCGTAGATCGTCTTGTTGATTCTACGTAGATTTTCACCGTAGTTACCAAGCCGGTGTCCACCGAATCGGTACGTATAAGTACTTCCCGCAAGGTCCGATTGTCTTTTCAGATCGTAAACAGCGGAATCGAAATTGAGGCGGCATGATTACAAAACTAGATTAATCAAATTTTGCATAATGCGATTTAGTCATTCCCAGATATAATGAAACGCCATACCCCAAGAACCACCGCATGCGATTGTTCTACCAGCATCCAGCATACGAACATACTTTGCAATCCATCTCTTTGGTTTAATTTCAAAACATTGGATGTTTAAGTAGCGGATGTTTATTATTATAAATATAATCATGGAAAAACAATATTGAAATACATTAATCGTGTAAAATAAAAATAAGAAATTTTTATGGAAAAATCGTTTGCCTCAATTTTGTCACATCTAACAGGATTATTTTGGGATTATTTTCAAGAGTTAGAGACAAAATTTCAACGTTTTATGTTCGCATACATTGAAGGAAGACATGAATATTGAAATGCATTGAAAACAAACGAGCCAACAATTTAATTTCCTTTGAAATTTTCGAATGTAGTCATCTAATCGATACTGTACGCCTCAATTTTGAGAGTGAATTACCATTACCCTACCTCCATTGTAAAATCTTAGAACTCATGAATATAATGGAGTTTATTGTGAGTGTATGTATTGACAGGCCAGGCCACTTCGGCCTTATGGGCAAGCACAATTTTCCATAGGAAAACTGTCAAAACGTTCGCAAACGTATTCTATTTGCTTGACTCTTTAGTCTTTTAGTCTGGTAAGAGTCTGTTCAAATATTACGTAACGCAATAGGATTGGGGGTTGTTTTATTTTATTACGATTTGTTACGCAAAATATAGGGGTGGGGTCCTTCGAGAAATTGTTACGCGTAACAATTGAAAATTTATTAAAATTTTCAAAAAATAGTTATTGTCTTCAAATAGCATAAATATACAAAAATAATAATTTATTGTATCGTGGTTCAAATTCTACCAGAAACAAGATATTTTCAAATAAATGCATTTGTTACGCGTTACGCATAGGGTGGGAAATTTGTTACAGTGTTACGAGGGGTATGGGGTTCTTCTTTTTAATTTGAGTGTTTCTCCTTCCCCACACCAAAAAGCTCCATTGAGCTATCTGGTAGTGGACACTCAATTCTCAGCCATGAAGAAAATTCAAAAATAAAAAATACTTAATTAAATGGCTGAGAATACAAAACAAAAGAATAATTAAGAATAAGGAAAGCTATCATATTAGACAAAATGGTACTTCTAGTGGGTTGTTACCCTTTGAAAGAAGCACACATAATAAACTAAGTGAATAAACGTAATTATATTTGATTTCTAATTTATTTAGAAGTTAATTAACCGTATTTTACACAGTGATCTAAATTGTAAAGTGGTGGTATACTAAATTATAAGTTGAGGAATTTGATTTTTAAGAAACTTTTGATGTTAGTTTTGAAAGAAGTATAGTTATTCATTTCTTGGAGACTTCTAGGCAGATTGTTGTACTTTGTTGGAGTTATGAAAGAGAACCGATTTTGGCCAAAATTAGAAGATGCACGAGATCTGACAAGATGATTGGTTGATGGTATTACGATTACGAGACTGTAAGTTAAATATTATGTTGTGGAAAGATCGCAGGATTGTATGACATTTTATGTAGCATTAAAGAGTTTGTTCTTCACATAGACCTAAGACTGGTAGTATGTTATGAAGAAAGTCTGTGTATAGTCGAACGTCGGATAGAGGAAAGGAAGTTATAAATCAGTTTTAGGCACCTATTCTGTAGTGTTTGCAGTTTTTTTAGTTTTGACTTGCACGCTCTTCCCATGATATAATCAGATAATCTAGGTGCGAATGTATATGAGCAAAATAGAACAGAGCAAAGTTTGGGAATTGAGATTACATAATATCCTCATATGGGACTCATGTTAAGGTTGATGCCTTCCATTGAAATCTTCGTCAAGACTTCATCTCTAAGACCTTTTAAGTGAATATCTGACTGTTGACTACTATTGCAAGATACAAGTATAAGTGTAATGGTATTTTCGACAATACAATAATATAGGTAGTACAATGAATTAGTTACTGATGATTTGCTGTTGATTAACAGCTGCATATTGAGCATGGAGACATGCACTAATTTACTGTTAGATTAATTCTGAAAACACGTTTTTGCTTTATCTTACAAACAAAGTTGTACCAAAAGACTACCTTTTATAGAAGCCCTCGGAGAGCACAATAGATATTAAACAACTCAGCCTTCCTATGAGCTGAGCAATTGTCTCAAGTCCGTGTGTGGGGTGAAGCTTCGTTGATTATTATTGAATCTTAATAACGATCGCGTTTTAAAGTTATGAAGACAATGTTTTATAGAATCAAATAAGCGCTGAAGCCATACAAGACTGATGTCTAGGGCTTAATACGAGAAAAGCAGTATTACTACTCGGTGAATTAAGTTATTATTAGAATCGGTTCAAGTCTCTTAACACTCATGGAATAGGCGGATTCTCAAAGGAACATAATGCAATCCAAAATAATGTAACAAGCTACATGACGGCAGTTCACATTTCTAAAAAGGTCTCGAAATTCCAACTCCTATGTGTTCTATCACGCTTCTTTTTAATGATTTAGGAGTCCCGCAAAGGAAATTTATGTGAAATGGAAATTTGTGTGAATTTATAAAAATCCCCTCTAATTGCTAAATAGTTAATGGAATTTGAATGTAATAACTCCAACCTAAATAACAAAGGCAAACATAAATGCGTACCCATAATTTGCATGAATTGTTCTAGGTTGATTTTGAATTATGCGAATTATGAATTATGATTTTGAATTATGAATTTTGATAAAAAAAAACTGGCTTAGCACGAACCATTCCAAGTCTATATGGATATAAGCATTGCAAAATATTTTTATTCATTGGTCTAATTATATTGCTTTGCTCATAAGCACCGGGACGAAAATGAATAACAAATTTACATAGCTAAAAAATAATACTAAGGGGCTTTCTTTCTTGAGTGAAATGAATACTGCATCTCCACTAATCGTTTCAATAGTTAGTAATCTATTTCCAATTAGTTGCATTTATTTCCATTATTTGCTATTAAAAATTGGGCCCAATCAGACATTGGCTTTTTGAGAATCATTAAATACTAGTCGACCTGGCAGACGTTGTCCTGCATAGTAGGCGGAAATCGCGTGTTAGAACTGCTCATGCAAAATTTCCATACGAATGTTAATTTTAGTTTTTCATGATTTACTTAACTCCCCTGCCCATGATTTTCACATGAGAAAATGTCATATAAAACCTGTCGAAAACTATAATGAACGTTTCTGCTGAAGGAATGAAGAAAAAATCTATCCAACCGTTTTCGAGTTATACGGATACGAACACAGACCATTTCTATTTTTATTATATAGAGAAGATAGAAGAAGAAGAGAAGATTCATTTTTGTCCTGAGACTGTCCTCTCGTGGGAAAAAATAAATCAAAATCTTAGATTTTTTGTCAGAAACAATAGTGATGTACATATATATATAATGAATGCTCAGTAAAAATATGATTTGATAAACAAAATGGGATCATTTCCTTTCAAAGTAATATTCCCGACCTTTGATTGTGATTTTTCAATATATTCTAAGCACCAGAAAGGCATTATCATCGTTAGGGGATTGATTTGTTGTTGTTTTTGTATAAAATGTATGTGAATAAACGCAAATGTATGTAAAGATAAACCTTTTGCCAAAAACTGCTAGTTTTGGCATTTATATAGTAGTTTTATTTCAGGAACGTTTGACTTTGTAATGTTACACGAAATAGACATGAAAATATATTGCAAAATTATAGTCCAGATTATCATATATTCACATACAGTTGCGAATGGAAAATGCTGATTTTAAAAGCGTGACACCTTAGTTCAAGTTGTATATTTACAGCTGTGATAAGAAGAACCATTCTCTGCCTTCTTTCACTTGCACAACTTTGCTTGGACTTGAGGAAATTAAAAAAAAATTCAATCCAGCTATGGCGAGATGAAAGGAATTTACTGAGCTATATTCTAATTACAGAAAATCGCACATGGTTTGCGATAAGGAGAGTATAGCCTAGCTTAAATCCGAACTGGTTCGCGCCAGATCGTTTCGAAACTCTGAACCATTAATACACAGATAGAGCAGCCCCTGTTGGCGCAGTCAAGCTTCATCATTGTGTCGGCTCTACTGGTTCTGTCTAGACCTGCCCCCTGATAAGGTGCTGCGGCCAGCGCTATGAAGTCAGTTGCAAAAGCAGCTTCCAGCGGACTGAAATTTCTAATTGTAGAATTGATCTGACTTTGATCGATTATGATTCATCACATATTGGCTTTACTGGACTTCATTATTTATTATTTTCGACTGAGGCTTAATCCTTCACCTCATATATGTGTGTTCTAAGCTCTTTGGTAGTTTTGTTTTCATTTAAATACAAGTTTTAAGGAAAGTAGAGGGACAAGTAGTTCTACAAATCGTAAAACCTGATCCAACATTTATACTACTTTCTGTTTCAATTTATATTTTTCAATATTTTTTCGTTAACTTTTTTTTTATAAAATCAAAAATCCAAAGTAGCCCCCGGAGTCAAAAGAAGCCCCGCACAAGGGTATCGAGAATGAAATGTTAAAGCATCCATCGTTTTGGCAATAAAATGACCTGCAAGATTCTATACAATAGTTCCGGAGACGAGCCAGCCTCGGGCTGCAAGTCTCCTAAATAAAGAAAAAAAAAATTCTATACAATATGCCATGCGTCTCCATGGCCAATCCATATTTAGCCAGAGGAAACCCTACCATGCTATTTGACAGTTCATCAACGAAAGTTGCTATTCTTTTGAGTGGTTTTGTCATCAGGGGTTGTCATACAATCGTTTAAGCATCGGGGGGCAAAAAAGTCAAAATTTGAATCACTCTACTGTCGCACTCTATGAGCAACTGTCTTCGCAATGTCGCTGCATGCAGTGTTTCCCACGCTATTCCAATCTGAAATGGAGCGATTTTGTAATGCTTAGAGCACCAATTAAACATAACAAGAAAAAAACAATGAAACGCGTTGAGTGGAAAGGCGCGAAGGAAGGCGCTCCGATTTCATAGGAGGCTTCCTTCCAGTCATCCAGGAATGGTAAGGGACATTATGAGTTCCGTTTCATCATACAACAAGCCAAAAGAAAGCAATTGGAAGACTTTTTCGATTCCGTTAACATGGATCTTTGCCAAATATTGGGGGGCAGTGGGAAAGCCTAGTTTTTCCACCATACGTCTTGACGTTGATGACCGCACCATATCCGATCCTCCGGAAGTTCCCAAAGCGCTCGAGAAACATTTTGCCTCGCTTGTCTCGGTAAGTGGCATTCAGCCGAATTCCAGAAGTTCATCACCGCCTGAACCTCTTCATTCGAGAATCAATCAGCCTTTCACTGCAGCCGAGCGGTCATTCGCCCTTGCCTGATTGACTGGCGTCTACGCGTGAAACGGAAAATTCGACTTCCTTCTGGGGCCTATTTTGCCGGTAGAGGACACGTCTTTCAGAATGCTTGATTTGGTTTTCCTTGACATCTTGAAGGTGCTCAATTGAACCTGAATACGGCTGTCGACCGTGCATCAAATTGGGAGAACACTCGGTTTCCTACCGTAAAATTGATTAAGTATTTGGCGTTTTCATCGACTGTGGCCTTACCATTCTATCTAATTTCCGTTCCGTGAAAGTCAACTGCCGAAATAGATTAAACATATTCAAAACGCTTTTAAAGCTCCAAAGGACCAGTAACAGGGGTATCCGTGTTGGGCAAGCCAGTATAGAAAGCCGACTCTTACGGTATTGAGCCCATCTTTCCGACCTTCACCAGCTACGTTTGAATCGCCTTCGGTTTCCTACCCCTCTGCATCTGTCTACTGCGAATCACAGGAACTTCCTCTTTATTGAATAAGTAAACGCACAAAAATCCGAACTTTTAATCTGTGCTGTTATACGCTAGTGAAACATGGTGTGTATCAGTGGAGAACACTCAACGGCTGTAGATGTTCACCAACAGATACATGCGGTACATAATTCGTGCCTGGTGGCCTCACAACTGGATCTCAAACAACGAGCTCCATCGTCGTTGTTACCAGAGGTCGATTGCAACTGAAGTCCGGGAACAGAAGTGGAGCTGGGTAGGCCACATCTCACGTAGGGGCGAACAAAAAATCTATAAAAAAGCACTACACTGGAACCCAGCTGGACATCGCAGCTGAGACAGACCCAGAGATTCATGGCGGAGCGGTTTAAATAAAGAAATAGATTTTTTTGTTAACCGTTCATTTCATTCAACAATTTGACGCCACAATACACGGTTCGAGGCCGCATCTCTCCATCCTCGGATACGCCCCACGCTCGCCAAGTCGTTTTGCACCTGGTCTGCCCATCTTGCTCGCTGCGCTCCACGCCGTCTCGTACCCTGCGGATCGGAAGCGAACACCATCTTTGCAGGGTTGCTGTCCGGCATTCTTGCAACATGTCCGCCCATCGTACCCGTCCGGCTTTAGCTACCTTCTGGATACTGGGTTCGCCGTAGAGTTGGGCGAGCTTCATGGTTCATTCGCCGCCACACACCGTCTTCTTTGCACACTTAAGCCAAATATGGTCCTAAGCACCCGTCTCCTCGAATACTCTGAGTGCTTGCAAGTCCTCCTCGAGCATTGTCCATGTTTCATGGCGTCCGTAGAGGACAACCGGTCTTATAAGCGTCTTATACCATGACATTTGGTGGCGAATCTTTTCGACCGCAATTTCTTCTGGAGCCCGTAGTAGGCCCGACTTCCACAGATGATGCGCTTCGTATTTCACGACTAACGTTGTTGTCAGCCGTTAAGCAAAGATCCGAGGTAGACGAATTCCTCGACCCACCTCGAAGGTATCCCCGTCTATCGTAACACTGCTTCCAGGCGGGCCCTGTCGCGCTCGCTTCCACCCATAAGCATGTGCTTTGTCTTTGACGCATTCACCACCAGTCCAACTTTTATTGCTTCACGTTCCAGGCGGGTGTGCACAGTTCTGCCACCTTTGCAAATGTTTGGCTGACAATGTCCATGTCATCCGCGAAGCAAATAAATCTGACTGGATCTGTTGAAAATCGTAATTCCGGCTGTTACACCCGGCTCTCCACATGATACCATCTAGTGCAATGTTGAACAACAGGCACGAAAGTCCATCACCTTGTCTTAGTCCCTGGCGTGATTCGAATGAACTGGAGTGTTCGCCCGAAATCTTCACACTGTTT
This sequence comes from Armigeres subalbatus, assembly GCF_024139115.2. Taxonomy (NCBI): domain Eukaryota; kingdom Metazoa; phylum Arthropoda; class Insecta; order Diptera; family Culicidae; genus Armigeres; species Armigeres subalbatus. Next base: position 173,132,531 of record NC_085140.1, read on the forward strand.
TGTACACCATCCACCGTTCCTTTGCTCAGTCTGGTAAGCTTCCTGGAAGTTGTTCTCGTCCATAATTTTCCATAGCTCTACGCGGATCTATACTCGTCGTATGCCGCCTGAAATCAACGAACAGATGGTGCGTTGGGACCTGGTATTGACGGCATTTTAGAAGGATTTGCTGCGCAGTAAAGATCTGGTCCGTTGTCGAGCGGCCGTCAATCGAAGCCGCCGATAACTCCCACGAACTCGTTCACTAATGGTGACAGGCGACGGAAGATGATCTAGGATATCACTTTGTAGGCGGCATTAAGGATGGTGATCGCTCGAAAGTTCTCACACTCCAGTTTGTCGCCTTTCTTGTAGATGGGGCATATAACCCCTAATGGGGCTGTTGAATGTCATCCTTAACATCCCTCAAGGTGGGGGCTGGTTGGCTTCCATCGTCCGCTGAACTGACGTAGTCATCTCCTCCGCTGCCTTGACTTTCACTGCCTGTAATCTCAGTGCCATTCAGATGTTCATCGTAGTGCTGCTTCCACCTTTCGATCACCACACGTTTGTCCGTCAAGATGCTCCCATCCTTATCCCGGCACATTTCGGCTCGCGGCACGAAGCCTTTGCGGGATGCGTTGAGCTTCTCCGTTCTGGGGGGCCCTTTTTAGCCGTGCGGTAAGACGCGCGGCTACAAAGCAATCCACGGTCCTTGAGCACATCGGCGAATATGCGTGTGCTCCCGATGAAGTTGAGAGATTTGCAGTTCCACGAACCGAGTTTCCAATCGCTAGTCCCTTTTCGTCGCAGTGATCTCCGCCGATGGTTCCGGTCCGTACTCTCTTGTTGATTGTTCGTTGCGTGAGTTTTTTTTTGGCTGGCTTGCAGGGCCTGACACCAAACCGCCTAAATTTCCGGAAGACCATTCCTCCTTATTTCCGGTGGACCATGGTGCACAGTTTAGTTAGGAGTCCCTCGCTGGCACTCGGACGATGATAAGCCGCCCCAACATGGAGAACCAGACGCTGTTGTGAGCCGATCCTGCCATGGAGAGCAGATGCTCAATAAGATTTGCACCTCCGGAGGAGCAAACCCCCCCTTCCCTGTCAGCATACGACCATAGTTCCCACCGGGGTTGGTTACCCGATCTTCCCTAAGGTTGCTCGTATCCCGGCCAGCACCGCGGGGAGGTAGGGATAGGAGTTGCCGGGTAAGAGGCTAAGGACCGCGAGATGGGATCTATTTTATTCCTTCAGGTACGCGAAGTACCAATAGTACGCTTTACCCAGCCGTGCCATCTTCGTTAACCGATAATACGATAATTTCATTTTATTACGAAGAACTGGTGGACTGGTTTTCGGATAGACTGTATCTATATCACACTTTATCCTGCGTCTTGGGTTTACTTGACCAACATTATTACCGAAAAATATTGTATTTGATGTTAATGTGATAGATTTAAGTATTCTGTCCTGTACTATTTTATTTTCATTTGTTATAATATTACAATAAATCGTTTAAGCCCCTTCCTTTTCACCAAGTGTTCCTATGGCCTTAGTTTCACTATACAAATGAAGAACTGACCCCTGTATCAAATTTAATGTAAATAAAGAATAAAAAAAAAAGAACAGATAAACAGATTGTGAAAACTTTTATACTGCCGTCATACACATATTTGTCTCATGTTTGCTGGGATTCCTGTGTACATGGAAAGTTATGCGTATAACAGCAGATACCACAGATAACAGATATTTTGGCTGGTATCCAATAAGTGTGTTTAATCGCAATTATTGTTTCAAATGTATTGAACATAAGAAACGCAATTAACAATCGATTTTAGGTTGCGCAACGATTAGGAATCCTATATTAAGAGATGGGCGAATACTTTTCCAGAGGATGTAGCAACGATGTTACTTTTGTAAACAATCGGAGCCAACATTTGCTGCAGCCCAAAATGTTAAAGCTCGTACATGACTTACATGACGTACATGCATATGATTAATGTGACCAGACGTCGCTGCATTTTTCAACTTCGTTTCCCAAATTTATTACAATTCATACAGCCTTATAAGGGTATGCGATAACACACTTTTTCCTAAAGAAACGAAATGAAACGAAATTTAAAATGTCTATGTTGATTCGGATCGAAACGAAACGAAATATAGATTTACTTTCGAGACTTCGAAACAATACTAAATCAAGGTTCATTTAATTCGAAATTTTACGAAACGAAATATTTTTTTTTCCGTGGAATTTTTATTAAATTGGTTTAACATTATGTACGCGATTCTGATTTCACTTTTTCGGAGTAGCCATCGAGAAAGTAGATGCAGTGCGTGTGTTATACGTCTCGAACAGGAGAAAAAATATCTTTTGGATATTCGGCGAATAATGCGCTTTGATCCGGTTGAGACAAATACGATCTTCTATAAATGCAGTAGTTATCGGGCAAGTTAGTAGGTGTTGTTACTGAGTGTTGCACGTCGATTCGGTCGCTTAAAACGTGATTCTTCACAGTTTGCATATCAAATAACTGTTTTACGATCAATAGAGTTATAATGATAGAAGAAGCTGTCTGTGATAAATCGCCGCATATACTATTGGCGATGAGGCAATATCCCAGCATTTGTGCCGCTTCTGATCTGATCTCCAAAATCTGATCAATTTTATATCAGTAAGTATATAAAAATATAGAAATTGTAGGATTTTTCTTATACGGACTCAAATTTCGTTCAAAACCTTAGTTCACTTAAGAATTATGTGATCATGCTGAAGTATACTTCTTATTGTCTTGGCAGCGTGGTTTTATAGTATTGAGCTAAGTCCAAATTAGAAAATGAATGCATAGATTTAATTTTTTTAAATTTAATTCTCAATTATGTTTCTACATTGAGTTCAGCGTCAAAAAGGCGTGTATGGCTTTCGGCCATGCCGACGAACTTTTGGTAAAACTTGGGGTCTTAAACCTAAATATATCAAATGGATTTACACAACAGTTGTACGACCAATTTTGGCTTATGGATGTCTTGTGTGGTGGCAAAGGGTGAAGTGAGGACAATTCAGTCTAAATTAGGCCATCTTCAAAGGATGTCCTAATGGCAATGACTGGTGCGTTCTCTTCGACTCCCACGGCTGCTCTCGAGGTTCTTCTCGACGTTGTGCCACTACACATACATCTCAAACAAGAAGCACTTTCTTGTACTTAGGGTAAGACGGTATAATGCGCCCCACCTGGCCAAAACGCCCCTCTTTGGTTTCTAGAAAACTATAACAAGCTAAGGGTCAAAATCAGTGGGTACCTATAAATATTTGTAAAACCATCGTACTATGTGAATGTGGAAGTATTTTTGTATTACATAATGAAAATAATAGCAAAATACAAAAAGTGACAGTTTTGATGTAACTTTTCATGTTTGTTTGCTCAACATTCTAGAGCGACGCTAGCATACTGTCCGCAAAACTTGCACCGGAACACTCAGTTGGGCAACAAAATAACTTTTCTCAGTGGTTAATATGATATAAAATTGCTTCCATCTTCAGAAACGTAACGATTTTCGAAAATATGTTTTACTGGCCAAAACGCCCCAGTGTAGGCAGGACGATATGCCCTTACCAACTGGACACAAGCGCGGCGAGCTTGGAGCAGTTGCTTCCAAATTGTATGGAAATTATTGAAATGTAATTAAAACCTGATTAAATGGACTTATGTTGGTTTTTAATGTCGAGCACATAAGGATTTGTAACCTTTTTATTATGGGATTGATTAAATACTAATGAAGGGCTATGGAACGTCTCTGGCTAAGGTGGGGCGTATTGCCCAGGCACCTTTTGAAATCTATTTTTTCACAACTTTTCAAAAAAGCTTTAATACGTGTTATCTGTAATATTTTTATATGACTACTCACGGGCAATGCATTTGCGACTTCTTGCACTACCAAATAACACAAAGTTTGCATAAATTGCGATGAAAAGTAAAAAGTTATCAAGGTTTTGCCTTAGGGGGGGCATATTATACCGTCTTACCCTACCGATTATGGGTTCTCGGTTTCATGGAAGAGAATCCTGTAAACCGCAGTTCTACACACACTTCGTTGTTACAACTTATGGTTGATTGGGACAGAACAGTCCTTGCTCCAAGTGATCTCACACTCGCTAGTAGTTTTCCTTATAGGACATTTTCAACACAATTCCCCTCGCGGTATTAGTGGACATCTGGCTATTTGGAGAGAAGTATGTCGGACAGCATTGTTTGTTATACTGACGGCTCCCTCTTTGAAGGTAGAGCGGGTGCAGGTGTCTACTCGCGTGAGCTAAGATTGGAACAGTCCCACTCACTGGGTAGACACTGCACTGTCTTTCAAGCGGAAATATTTGCCATTATGTGTGGAGTGCAATCCGCATTGCAGAAACACATAATGGGCAAAATAATATACTTCTGTTCAGATAGTCAACCAGCTATCAAAGCCCTCGCCTCGGCCAACTCAAGGTCGAAGTTAGTAATCGCATGTCGAACTCAAATAGAGGAACTGAATTCAGTTAATACATTGCACCTTATATGGGTACCTGGCCATTCTTCCATAGCTGGAAACGAATTGGCTGATGAGTTAGCTCGCACTGGAGCAACACAAGACTTTTTTGGTCCTGAGCCAGCTATTTCCATATCTAAGTGTTGGGTAAAGCGTTTGATTAGCTCTTGGGCTTCCACTCACCACAAAAGGTATTGGAGTAGTTTGGATTCATGTCGACAAACAAAATTGTATATCCGAGAGCCATCTCCGGTAGTAGCTAACTATTTAGCTAATCTGTCTAAACAGAATTGCAGTGTCTTAGTCAAGGCCTTGACAGGTCACTGCCGACTCAACTATCACATGGCAAATATTCAACGTGTTGAATCCTTTGTCTGTGATGGTTGTGAATCCGATTATGGAACTTCTTATCATCTGATAAGTAACTGCCCAGTTTATGCGCAACTGCGTTTCCAAATATTTGGTAAACACTTACTAAGTGAAATTGACTACAGAAACCTGAACCTTCAAAGTATTCTGTTGTTCATAACCCGTTGTGGTAAGGAGCTATGAGCTTTTGTACGTGTTGTATACGTTGTATGCCCTATTCAAGGGTACCTTTCCCAAACTTCCCATTTTTCTCCCATCCATATTCCTTTCCTTTTTGTTCACTTCCTTTTCCGTCAGGTGCGTGATGAGAAAGGCTGTGAAGGCGATGGCACAAATCTCCCGAATTGAGGTGAACCTGCCCCTGGAGCCGACGTTCTGATACCTGATACCTACCAGGCATATACGCAGAAAGCGAATTGATATTACTAGACCAACATTTGTTAAGGAAGCAACGGTCAAAATTGATTCCTTCTGCTTCTTCGTCTACTAATATATAACTAGATCTTTAGCTAGATATCATTAGAAGAATCCTTTGCACCTTTCTAAAATGCACAAAGATATATATTTCAGACTGAATTTCCCAGACCCATAGTCTTATATACAATTAGCTCGACGAACTTAACTATTGTCTGTGTGTCCTTAGCATATGAGAACAGCTTTATGGTCGGTATGAGCTGAAAACGACCATATGTAAGTAATGAACTTTCAGCAGTTTTAATGATCTTTCAACCCGTTTTGGATTTTTTTTTGCAAATTACATGCAAAGATCTAGAAATGCCCACAACTTTGCAACGTTCCTTACATATTGTGCAACTAGTCAAAGAAGAGCTTAGCTTGATTAATTGTACACATCGTAGTTGCTAATCATGATTGCCCGAGAAAGAGCAAGTATGCACACTGCACAGCTAACCAATTAAATAATCTTCTTGAGATACAAAAAAGTTATTCTTATTGTATACTTGCTTCGGAGTTTCCAATTCATGACCAATAACAATGCTGGTCACGTCCTTACAGTCAATTTAGGATTAGGAGAGGGAAATTAGTTTAACACTCATTGTTACAAGAGGCTGAATCTCTATGTGCGCTACGGGAGAGAAATCGTTGGTTAGTTGAGAAGGTAATTCATGTGAAGCCCCTTTGTAAATATTTATTTCTGGTAGATTTTTTCACTTCGCGTTCTCCTGGACTAGCTGCCGTCCCATGACCAGCAGCAACACGATCGATTCCGCATTCATATTGTGCAAATAGTAAAAAAATATCACAAAATTTAAATTTGAATCTTGGAAACACTGAAGACGTTTTATAGAAGAAAAATACATACGTATTTGTCGACTTAGAATGGGGTTATGTAGTAAGCGGTAATAGAAAAATTTTGATAATCTAAAGTTTTGAATACAGCTTTATGATTTTGTTCAGCGGTGCAGCATTTTTGATAATATAGAGTATGGTTTAGGTTTAAATTTGTTTCGAAATTCCGCGGAATTCCGTTAAAAGCTAGTTATTTCTAGCGAAATTTTTGTAATTTTTTCGAAACGAAACCAAAAAAAGAAATCAGATTTCGCCATGCTCAAATTCCGCGCAATTCCGCGGAATTTCGTTTCGAACCACCTAAAACGAAATTTTTCGAAATATCGCATATGCTTACAGCCTTACAAATATTTTTTACAATTTTCTTGGGCCAAAATATATGTGAAATGCACTTTTGGAGAATCCATTTTCAAGCCAGTGACGTAATCCAGATAGGCGTCCCGCGTTTCGCAGGACGCTTGCTGGACATATCACATTTGATTACACTTTTCGATTATGTTGTCCATAGCAGCACAAGTTGAACAAATCTGGTTGCAGTAACCATATTTTGTCTGAATCCGGTTGCTGTGATCGATGTGCAATATGTGTGCTGCTCGAGTCCTCCAACAGTGCGTTATCACTAAAATAAAAGTACAATACAGATTAACTAAACAAAATGCAAAAATTATACCACTTCTACTTGAGAAAATAAAACAAATTGTTTATTCGACTAAGCTTTTTGATGAAATCTTTTTCATTAAAATCGTCCCAGTCAACACAAGATCGTATATGATGCCGTATAAGATGCTAAAGTGGAGGCAATATAAGTACTTCCCCATACAACATGACAATTATTGGCACCGAAAAAAGCCAATTAAAACAACAAAAAAAATGTTTTTTTTGTGTGAGAGGCTCGAAACTTGGGGTCTCCAGTAGCCTTCCGAGCAAAGGCGCAAAATTGCTCATCCGAAGATGTCGAGTTCGATTCTCGGTCCGGACTGGATGTTTTCGGGTTGGAAACTTTCTCGACACCCCGGGCACAGTGTATTGTATTTGCCAAATAAGATACATACTCATGCAATGGCGGGCTTAGAAAAACTTTCAATTAATTACTAACAAAATGCTAATAGAATACTATAATAATAAAATAAAGTTTTTTTTGTTAAATATCTTGGCTGTGCATATACACAGTACATGTTTCGAAATGGACAAATCACGGTAATCACTTTTTTGCAAATTGAATATCTTTCGGATGCTTGATTTGTCCAATCTCCACATGTGCTTTACTGATGTATATCCACAGTCAAGTCAAAATAAAGTTGAAAACCAGGCCGAGTTCCATTTGAAATGTGGAGCCATTAAAGAAGAAGAAGAAGAAGGCTCGAAACTTTGTTTTCAAAAAGTTCCTATAGCCTTTACATACATTTTGTGCACTGTCTATAATTGCATATCAGTCCCATATGAAAAAACTTCAGTTGGGGAGAAAGCGATACAAGCATCAAACCAAATCGTCCCATCTTGAAAATGGACGCATATGAGTTCCATTATAGCGAAAATAGGGACTCATATCCGATCATATCGACTTTTTCTAAACGAACATTCCTATTTAACAGTTTCATTCGATAGTACTATGATGAATATTACCATTGCTGACTATAGGTCGAAAATTACGAAAATTAATATGGGACTAATATACGATCATGAACAGTGTTCGAAAAAAAGCAAAAAAGATTATATACATATGGGCCTTCCAAGAATGTTTATATTATCACATAAATTTTTTTTGTGGCGTTAAATAGTAGCTTGATTAAAAGCATTGAAAAAAAAAACACTCGACTTAATCATCTTCAATGTGCAGATAACTACCGAAATGGCTCTTGGAAGCCTTAGATAATTCATTCGCATCTCAAACTGGTTTATCAGCAGTTGGCAGACTCGTGGAAGCTCTATGTTCTGATTAACAGTCATATAATCTGTGGTGGGGCAAGTATATTATGCGAAAAGTGTCAGTCACTCATAGGCCACTTCAATATAAACAACCATCACACGATCGCAGCAGAAGCGCAAAGTCCTGATAGCAGGCCTGCCCGAAAATCCAAACAAAATCCGGTTCTGGCGAGAGGGGCAGCTCGCTCGTTGTGTAAATCACAGCGCATTATAAGTGGAGCTTGTCTGTATGTTCGACTATTGGGACGATGGAAAATTGAGCCACCGCGTAGTATTAACCGTTTCGATTCAATTACGCATTATGGTAATGATTTCACACGGTGGTCACATGTTATGGCTTACATTACAAAGTATGTATAATTGTAACGGATATTATAATGACCGTCATGTGACATGAATTTATAACCTTTTTCTCTTTTTTGTACACCAAGGTATAAAATTAAAAACTGATCGGTCAAAACTTTTAAAAGTTCTTTCACGAATACTAATTTCAAAAATGCAGTAGAAAAATCACTTTTTGTGCTTAATTTCATTTGATTTGCTCGTTCGACAGGTATTCCTGAAATGAACTTAAATTAAAATAATGAGATCTATTCACTTATCGGTGTTTTGTTTGACTGATTTTTACCCACTAGAAAGGAATCAACTGCTAGGTTTATTAATAAGTTTTTTTTTACCTGTACCTGCATAAGACTCTAAATTTTTTATATAATAATTAAGGAATAATTAAGCATTTTGTAGCATATGTCAATTCTTTTACAGAATTGTAAAAAAAAATCTGACTTCCACTGGTTGAGTGTATATTAATTACCGGTCGGCGTAGAGATGGGTGGCACATCCTGAATGCAAGCCCAACTTCACAGGAGAAGGTATGAAACAGCTCAGTCTCACAACGCCGTTGGGTGGCTTGTGTACTGCGTCATCTACTTGGTGCGAGTGGCTCTAGCGGGCTGACAATAAATTGAAGCCCGGGATCCGTCTAATGTTTGATTACTAAACAATCATCCTGTCTGCTATTCGTTAGTGAACCGAGGTCGGACACCACCGGCGGTGTTGAGGTAGCTGCCAGTTGTCGTAATCTTGATAAGGAAACGTGTAACGTTGTCTGGCATTCGTAATTGTTTGTGTTGTAAACTGATACGGTCTGATTTTTGCAGACGCAATTATAGTTTTATAGTATGTTGATTTTTGGGTTGTATTTGGAGTAGAGTAATGTAATGACAGAGCAATTTTAGTTGGTTATTTAGTAAGCTTTCAATGATTTCGCAACACGTTTTTATCTCAAGCAGCACATATGCTACATGACCGTTTTATCGATGACATAATACGGTTATACTAAAGATTGTGAATCCAAAAAGTGTATAAGGAGTAGATGATTCTTTCTTTTAAAGCAGCGGTTCTCAACCTTTTTCTTGAGAGGTACCCCTTCACAATTTTGCATTAATTGAGGTACTCCCTATGTATTTTACAGTAAATGAAAGGCTCCAATTCAAGGTAAATTTATACATAAAGCTTCCACAATTCTTTTTTGGCTATTGCAGGCTCCCGAGCCTCTTGAAGGGAGGCTCCCAAGCCTGTTGAAAGGAGGCTTCCGAGCTACTTGAAGAGAGGCTTCCGAGCATCTTGAAGGGAGGCTTCAGAGCTTCTTGAAAGGCAGGTTTCGAGCCACTTATAAGGAGGCTTCTGAGCTTCTTGACAGTACGTTTCAAAACCTCTTTAAAGAAGAATTCCAAGCCTCTTCAAGAAAAGCTTCTGAGCATGTTGAAAGGACGCTAACGAGTCTCTTGAAGGAGGCTTCCGAACTTCTTGAAGGTGGCTTCTAGGTCTCTTGAAAGGTGGCTTTCGAGCCTTAGAAATGGGGCTTCAGAGCCTGTTGATAGCAGGCTTACGAACCTCTTGGAAGGAGTCTTACGAGTCTTTTCAAAATACTCTTCCAAGCCTCCTCAAAGTAGGCTCTTCCACGCCTTTTGAAAGGAAGCTTCCAAGCCTCTGGAAAGTACGCTTCTAAGCCTCTTGGAAAAAAGAATTTCGAGCCTCTTGAATGGAGGCTTCCGAGCCTTCTGAAAGGACGCTTTCGAGCATCTTAAAATTAGGCTACCACACCTTCCGGTCCTCTTGAAAGGCAGCTTTTGGGCCACTTAAAATGAGAATTCTGAGCATCTTGAAAGGACGCCTTTGAGCGTTTTGAAAGGCGCCTCAGGGGTTTCTAGAAATCATTGCACGCATCGGCGTAGGATTGCCAATCCAAAGTAGGCTCTTGAAAGTAGGCTTCCGCGAATTTTGAAAAAAAAGTATTCTAGCCTCTGGAAAGGAGGCCTCTTGAAAGTACGCTTCCTAAGTCTCTCAAAAGAAAAAAAATCGAGCCGCTTGACGGTAGGCTACCGAGCATCCTGACAGTAGGCTTCCGCGCCTCTTGAAAAGAGACTTTCGAACCACTCAAAGAGAAGTTTCCGAGCCACTTAAATGGAGGCTTCTGACCCGTAAGTAAGCTTACGAACCTCTTAAAAGGAGGCTTCAGAACCTCTTAAAGGAGGCTTCCGGACCTATTGAAAGAATGCTTTCGAACCTCTTGAAAGAGGCGTCAAAGCCTCTTGAAATGAGACTTCGAGCTGCTTGGAAAGAGGGTTCCGAGAAGCGTGGAAGGTTGCTTTCAATCCTTTTGCTACGAAGCAACTAAGCAAAAAAGCATTCATGCCCCTCAAATGGAGGCTTCACCACCTGCAGATTTTAGTTCAGAAGCATGTTGTTGGTTAACATATTATTCAATGTTTGGTTTTAAATAAGTAGATTGCATTGAAAAATTTTCAATTGTGTTCATTAAACGTTTGATCCTTTTGATATTTTGTCGCACAGCCCTGTCAGACCCCACAGCCTGATTAGATAGATAGATTACTCTTCCTTATACTTAAGCGCATTGCTAGAATAGATCAACATAGTAAGGGAAGAGGCCCCTTACACCCCTCCCCCCGAGGCAAAACGCCTTTTGGGTATTCCACATATTTACCGTGTTTGAGATGGCCATAGTAAAACTAAATAGACCTAAAATTATGTAGGTTAGGAGAAAAAGTGTCAAAAAACCCACAACGTACTAAGCGTCTCTACGCAATGTTCATACCAAAATACTGATTCACCGATGCATGGTGCGTTGTTCCCTAAGAGCAGCAAGCTAAAATGAGTTTGATCTCATGAGTTTTCGAGCATCAAAATAAACATCATTTTTTTTAATGTGAATATTATATGAACCGGTGCCAGCGAAAGTGGTACATATTACATTGAGTAAATTTTACAGGAGACGCATTTTTCCAAAAACCTTAAAAATAAAATTCGAATTAGTTATTTTCTGCAATTTAACTGTACCAACGTGTTATGACTGGTGTGCCTTAAGGTAGTAATGAGAAATATGCGAAGTTTCTTGACAAACTTCAAGTTTATTTGAACAAAATGCGCATGTACCACTATTAATGGGAACAAAATGCAACAGAAACCGAATATCGTTGCCAGTAAAAGTGGTACATGTTCATTTATAAAATCATTCTAAACAACAGTAAACCATTTGAAATTCACAATAGAGTTAAAATATGTTGCGGAAACATCTTTGTTGTTAAATTTTCTGTTCGATAAGCTGATTTTAGTGGGTAGAACTGTACATGTACCACTTTTCCTGTCAACGAAATTGCCATTGTGATATATACCAGAAAATAAAAAGTGCATATCTCCAGATTTAGTTGTCAAAAATCACTTTTTCGCCATTCCCTAACCAGATCTTTGCTAATAGAAGCCGTTGGTGTAAAAAACACAAAATCGACAAAAATGGTTTATGTACCACTTTCGCTGGTACCGGTTCATATATAGGTATATAAAGCTCTGTCCAGTTAGAATCCGGAATCATTTATTGTATTGCAGCGGCAGGGAAAGTGACCGCTGCAAGATTTTTTTTACAGCAGCAGTGGTATAAATTTCATGGTGTTTCGTGCAGCGAGTCAAAAATTGTTCCAGATGGAAGCCGAGAGGAGAAAAAAATCTGCACACCCCTGTTGATAATCCTGCTCATCGACGGTGGAACCTACGTCAAAATGGATTTAGGCTTGCTTCCTGCCCAAAAATTCTGCATGGCGACGGCACGAGGAGTTGTTCCTGCGAGATTAAGTTTGTGTTTATGGACAAATTAGCATTAGCATTTAGTAGTTCGCACAAATTCGTAGGTGGTACAAGCCAAGACTATTGTATGACTATTGATTTGGGACTAATCACTACCTCTTAGATAGAAGCAATGCACTTTCCAATAGTCGATATCTGTCCTGGCCACGTCCTTGCGAATGCTGAGGAAGAGGAAGGATGGTTTGTTGGACACCTACTTAAGAAAGATGCAGAGAACTCTACGACCTCTCATAGGTGCCACGGGAGGTTTTTGGGGATTGCGTGGAAGGTTATAACAATAGGAATCGTTTTGGTATAACGTGAAACACAGAAAGAACTAAGATAGAAATACAAAGTAGGAAAGGGACGATCCTGGAGTTGAACCCACGACCTCCTGCTTATAAGGCAGAAGCGGTAGTCACTAGACCACCGAGCTCGTCGATTTTATGGACAAATTTGCCAAAAAACTGATGATTTGGCGAGGAATATGGAGCTGCAGAGCAAAGACCAAAGTGTTCGTGACGAATAAGACGATGGACTCTAAGCTGTACAAGGAAGAATGTTTCCAAAACCGCGTACTAAGTTTCATGAAAGCCCATGAAGGTCCTGTCAAGTTTTGGCCAGACTTGGCGAGTTGCCACTAGTCATTCAGTTGTAACGCGATAATAACGTAGATTTCAACAATAAAAACATAATCCACCCAATTACCCGCAGTTCTGGCCCATCGAGACATTTTGGGCAATTATGAAGAAAAGTTTTTTTTTAAGAAAAAGAAAATTAAGAAAAAAAAGAAAAAGAAAAAAAAACGGGGCGAAGATGAATGCAACGATGCCTGTGAAAGACGCGAATGATCAGTTATTGACCGACCCAACTGACCAGCTGAAACGCTGGTTCGAGCACTTCGAACAACTTTTTCAAGTGCCAGCCAGGCCATCACCACCTCGGCATGACCTGCCTAGGATCCGACGTATAACACGCGTCAATACCGAAGCTCCATCACTGCTAGAGATTCAAACAGCCATCCAAAGCATGAAATCGAATAAAGCCCCAGGGGTCGACCGCATATCAGCCGAGATGCTCAAAGCTGACCCCATGACATCCGCTCAACTACTGCATCGTTTATTTCGTAATATCTGGGACACCGCAACTTTCCCGGTCAACTGGATGCAAGGTATCTTAGTGAAGGAACCCAAAAAGGGTGACCTGACTGTATGCGATAACTGGCGAGGCATTATGTTGTTGTGTACCGTTCTCAAAGTTCTGTGCAAAATTATCCTAGCCCGGATTCAGGAGAAGATCGATGCGACTCTCCGGCGGCAGCAAGCCGGATTCCGTGCCGGAAGATCCTGTGTGGACCATATTGTCACGCTCCGCATCATTCTGGAGCAGGTCAACGAATTCCAAGAGTCCCTTTACTTGGTATTCATTGACTACGAAAAAGCTTTCGACCGTCTCAATCACGAGAATATGTGGGGCGCCCTGAGACGCAAGGGAGTTCCTGAGAAAATCATCGGCCTCATCGAGGCACAGTACGAGGCCTTCTCGTGTAGAGTGCTGCACTAGAGTGATTCAAATTTTGACTTTTTCGCTCCCCTATGCTTAAACGATGACATTTGCTGTTTTATTAATCCTCCTAAATTTTTAGCTGATTTGGATGTAACTAGACTGAGCACGAGCAGTTTGAAGTTTGTATGGAAATTACTATAGAAATCGTCACTAAAGCAAAATACCGTTCCGTATTGCAAGCCATCAAATATTCAAATGTAATCGGCCCGATGACTTTATAGAATACTTCCTTAGTTATAGGACAGTTGTTGTTGCGAAGTGATCTGACTTTTGTAAACAAAGTTATAAAGAAAACAAAAATGCTCATTATTGATATTGATGTTATTCTTTTACGTGTTAAATTGAATTTACCACGATTCAGTATTTCCCCAATTACTTTTCTTACAAGCACAGAATCGTTTCGCAACAAAGACGACCAGATTCATTGCAACATTTTCTATGTTGCCAATAATGTCGTATATTTTTAGAACTTAATGAGTAACGTTACGGAACGGTTTTCCACGAAAGTGACTGTTTTCATAGTAATTTTCATACAAACTTCAAACTGCTCGTGCTCAGTCTAGTTACATCCAAATCAGCTAAAAATTTAGGAGGATTAATAAAACAGCAAATGTCATCGTTTAAGCATAGGGGAGCGAAAAAGTCAAAATTTGAATCACTCTAGTGCTGCACAATGGGGTCTTGTCCGACCCTATCCGGGTCGTGGCTGGTGTGAGGCACGGATGTATTCTATCACCGTTACTGTTCCTCATCGTAATCGACGAGATTCTGGTAGATGCGATTGACCGTGAACCAAACCGCGGGCTGTTATGGCAGCCTATAACCATGGAGTACCTAAATGACTTCGAATTGGCGGATGATGTTGCACTCCTCGCGCAACGGAGCTCTGATATGCAGAGTAAGCTCAACGACCTTGCCGAGCGCTCCTCTTCGGCAGGTTTAGTCATCAACGTCAACAAAACCAAATCGTTGGATGTAAAAACGGTGACTCCTTCCAGTTTCACAGTAGCCGGGCAACCAGTGGAGAATGTTGAAAGCTTCCAATATCTTGGTAGCCAAATGGCGTCAGACGGCGGTACCAAGATCGACATAGGCGCACGGATAAAGAAAGCAAGGGCTGCCTTTGCGAGTTTAAGAAATATCTGGTAAAACAGGCAGATAAGTGAACGCACCAAAATACGAATTTTCAACTCTAACGTGAAATCTGTGCTGTTATACGCTAGCAAAACATGGTGTGTATCAGAAGAGAACACTCAACGGCTTCAGGTGTTCATTAACAGATGCCTGCGGTATATAATTCGGGCCTGGTGGCCTCACAACTGGATCTCAAACAACGAGCTCCATCGTCGTTGTCACCAGAGGCCGATAGCAACAGAAATTCGGAATCGGAAGTGGGGCTGGGTCGGCCACACTCTACGTAGGGGCGGAAACGAAATCTGTAAACAAGCATTAGACCAGAACCCAGAGGCTCATGGCGGCGAAGCCTCAATAAAGAAATAAAAGAAGTCGACCGAAATCTAAGCGATAGGTTAAAGCGATAGCCGGGCAACGCTCAGGATGGAGATCTTTCAAGTCGGCCCCTTTTTTTTTTTTTTTTTTTTTACAAGGGAGAATGCATTTACACACTAACCCAGTACACGTGCATTGTAGTTGCCAAACTACCACACGGAAGTGTACTGGAGTGTCGGACTCGACCATACCGGTAATACCGACTAAACTCCCTTGGGCTCCCCCATCGTTTCCCCCAGGAACTACCTCGCATTACTAACTTCTGGGGGACGGCAGTACTAAGCATACTCGCTCATTATCGCTCACACAGGCACTCGTCCCACGCGAGACTGACTTGGGTGCTCGCACACCATTCACTCCATTTGAGTCTTACTTGGATGCTCTCCCAGCGCTCCGCTGCCATGCCTCGAGGTGTCAATAGCGGTAACTGCCTGGGCCTACAGATATTACGCTACGACACTCCTGCCTCAGCACGAGCAGATCAATCACACCACTGCCGAAGCAGACCACACGCTAACCCTGCCGAAGCAGGGACACTCCCCATGCACCACATGTGCACAACTGTAGGTGTGTGGGTACAACCCACTGCTACCCTGCCGCCGAAGCATCTTCTCCAAAGACCGATCGCTCCATGTGACCCTTTTCAGGTGCTCACTTAGCACTCCACTGCCATGCCTCGAGGTGTCGAGAAGGTACCTCGACTCCTACCTCAGCATGTGCAGTCCATACTCAGACTTCTGCTGCGCTTCGAGGTGTCGATAGCGGTAACTGCCTG
The DNA here is from genome assembly GCF_024139115.2 of Armigeres subalbatus. Classification (NCBI taxonomy): domain Eukaryota; kingdom Metazoa; phylum Arthropoda; class Insecta; order Diptera; family Culicidae; genus Armigeres; species Armigeres subalbatus. Next base: position 173,148,629 of record NC_085140.1, read on the forward strand.
GGCCTACAGATATTACGCTACGACACTCCTGCCTCAGCACGAGCAGATCAATCACACCACTGCCGAAGCAGACCACACGCTACCCTGCCGAAGCAGGGACACTCCCCATGCAACAACATGTGCACAACTGTAGTGTGTGGGTACAACCCACTGCTACCCTGCCGCCGAAGCAGCTCCTCCAAAGACCATTCGCTCCATGTGACCCTTTTCGGTGCTCACTTAACACTCCACTGCAATGCCTCGAGGTGTCGATGGGATACCTCGACTCCTACCTCAGCATGTGCAGTCCATACTCAGACTTCTGCTGCGCTTCGAGGTGACAATAGCGGCGGCGACACGCTATGACACTCCTGCCTCAGCACAACCAGATCACTCACTCCCTGCCGAAGCAGCTCACGCGCTACCCTACCGAAGTAGGTACACTCCACAACTCACTCTAACACTCCACTGCCATGCCTCGAGGTGTCGATAGCGGTATGTAGGGACCAATCAACGATACTACGCTACGACACTCTTACCTTAGCATGTGCAGTCCATACTCAGACTTCTGCTGCGCTTCGAGGTGACAATAGCGGTGACGCGCTATGACACTCCTGCCTCAGCACAAACAGATCACTCACTCCCTGCCGAAGCAGCTCACGCACTACCCTACCGAAGTAGGGACACTCCACATGCCAATTGGCACTCCCTGGGCTTGTGCTTTTTGAAGCGGCACACAGTCGCTTTGATAGAGTCCGCTTACGGGCACTTGTGGTTTTTTGGGAGGGATTTTAGCAGAGCCCACTGCTAAATCCCACCACGCCCTAGGCAGTTCTCCCTGACTCGCAGACAGCTGGGGAGGGGTCGTCAAGCCCTTGGACATCATGCTGTCCCTGCTGTCCCTGCTGCCCCAAGTCGGCCCTTTGCACCACCGGAGGTGTACAGGACCCATAAGTAAGTAAGTAAATGAAGAAAAGTGGATAAACAGCTTGAGACGCGACTCAGATGACGAAAATGTGGAACAAATGTGCCAAGGAAGTTGTATCCGGAGGTGTGCAGCGTTTGATGAGAGAAAAAAAGAAGTGCGAATTGTTGCTAGAAAACTAGAAATGATTTGCATTTATATTTTTTCATAAAAGTACAATAAATTACCTTTGTTTTGATGTATTAACCTTATTTGTATATGTCAATCCGTTACCTAGATTCAGATGTTTTATTATTCCGGATTCTAAATGGGCATAGCTATAGATGTTCTACAATTTGAAGATGGCACCCGCCAGCTATACTGTGTTACTGCTTGAAATAAAAATACACATTTAAATTGTTACACCTATGACATAAAAGCAGTATTCGCTTAGCAGGGGCTCTTTACCCTCTCCCCTTCCCCTAGACAATTCATCAATTTTTACAAATTTTATCCCGAATAAAGATCCAAATTACCTAGAATAAGGCAAAAACTAGACGACTGCTATACTGCCGCTAACCGCAAGTCGAGCACATCTGTATATGGAGGCCCATATACAGATGTGCTTGAGTTGCGGTTAGCGGCAGTATATTTAAAACACATGTTTTGTTTTCAAATTCTTTCGACCTATTTGATGACTTCTCTTTTTCAGAACAGGGCGAAATAGTAGATCATTTATTTATCTTTATTGTAGAAAACTGCAATCCTAGGCTGGCTCATCTCTATCATAAATAGTAGATGATTATATATTTTTCGTCTCCTTTCAAAGCTTTCGCCAGTGAAATGGTGCTGATAACGTAACGGCAGTTAGAGACAAGTATTGCATCGCGAATTGGTACACTTTGTCAAACAATTGTCCGCACAGTGATGGTTCGGATTTAAAACTGTTTATAAAATATATTTTTTAATTAATTAAAACAAACTGCATATTTGTTTCAAGAAAAAGTACGATGTATATTATGTTTTTTAACCGTTGAATTCAACAAATAACCTACCTGGATACCTGGTTGGCTACGGTGTCGATGCACCTATGCCTGGCGTATTGTAGAGCTCCATAATTGTCGGTCTTGGGCGATGTTCCTCCAGCTTCCCCGAACGTTCAGGGTTCCCAGGTCCGATTCCACCGCGTGCAACCAGCGTGTTCGTGGCCTTCCACGAAGTCGCCGGCCCCTATCTGGTTCTATGTTGAATATTGTTTTTGCTATTCTTTTTTCCGACATTCGCACTAAGTGACCAGCCCACTGAAGTCTGCCGTATTTTATACGATTCACAATATATTCTTCTTATTTGAATTTTTCGTTGGCTTTTTTCGGTGAGTACATACGCAGTAAGCTCAACGTAGAAGGGAGCAATCGAAAGCAATGAAGAACAGAAATGAAAGATATCGCAAGCGAGCGACAAGTATGAATTTTTTTCATTTTTTTTTATTCATATATTTATTTGGTAGGCACTCTGTGTTCTTAACCGCTACTGTGCCATGATCTACTATGGTATTCTGCTGTACAAAATCCACACAGAATCTATTTTTTAGATATCCATTATTCGTTATTGTTGTCGTTGCCAGTTCGTCTTGTCGTGAGTCCATTGTGTCCGTTTGTCCATGTCGAGTATCCAATGATCATTGCATTGTTCGGTTGCCATTTAATCCGGGTAACTTTGGAGGAATGCCTGTCGTCAGGCAGCCGTGACGGTAAGGCGCGTACCCCAAACGCCACAGTATGGGCTCCGGATCCGGCGACTGACGAGGGTTTGGTGGGGGCTGGGTATCGAACCCATGACCATTCGCTTATAAGGCGAACGCGTAGCCACGGGACCCCCCTTAATTTTTTTCTTTGTAGAAGATTAAAGTGTGCAAGGGCCATCAGTGAACAATATTGATTGAAATCGCTGTTATTTTGCCTAACGTCCACCCAGAAACGGCTTGGCTGATAGCGTGGGGACTATCATACCAAGACAAGATGTTTCGGTAAAAATAAGCGAAGCTCCACAGCGCAGAAGCCATCAGACAAACCGTAGTATGGTTTTCTTCACAGTTCCAACGATGTCTACTAACTAAGTAACTAATATTCTTTCGTGTGGTTTTGTGGAGATTCAGAGGTTAACATTTGAGCGTTTGAGTCACTGTAATTGCACACTGAGAATGTTTGAAAAATCACAGTCAGCCATTCAGTAGATTCTTTGTGCAATTTTACTGATTCTGGTCAGTTAGTAGGCAAGAGCAATCATATATTTGTGTAGTCATTCGAAGCTTAGCAACGCTAATTTAAGAATTGTTTCTTGGTGGGTCAAATTCTTGATCTATTATCGTAAAAAATTTGAAAACGTTAAAAGGTTCTGATTACGAATCAAATATCGAATAAATAATATGTCATTTTACCACATTTTTACGGTAAATTGTATATAAATCGAATAAAATATGACCGTGTCATAAAAGTATTGTAGTCTGGACTTCGATGAAACTCTTTTGAATTTATGCCTTGTGGAGCGCGACCCTTAATGCTATATTAGCCTTTCATGATGGTAAAAATATGCGTCAACCAACTTTATTCGAATGATTTTTTTACAAAATCGTGCTACAACGTGTCGCAGGTGCCATCGCCGACCGCCACCAATAGGACTAGGCTTACAAAGTTTGATGGTCACTTAAATTCCCTTGTCGTCATCCGAAACGCTGGGTGGTACGCTAACATTATCTTATCTCAGACCATTACCTAGCATGCCCTTTGTCATCGATGCATCGATGATTAGTGCGATTTTGCTATAGAATTACAATGTCAATGTCATCAACAAAGTGGAATTGCTTGGCGGTTTTCACGAAAATCATAATGTGATTGTGATACTATCACTCGCGATGTCGAATTGATGCGGTGATGCAAAATTATCGTCATCGCCCTTTCCGAGTTTCGAATGATTCAATGAATCTTGCATCTTGACTGCGAATAATACTTATTCTAATGACATTTCCGGTGCAAATTTCATGTTTCATTTTCTTCGTCAATGTTTTGTTTTCCGACAGCACCTTTACTAGAAGACCGGTCTTTTCGTATTATCCATACTCGGATTCACCAGTTTTTGTGACCATACCAGGTAACTCTAAGGTTTTATATGGTATTCACACCGCAAGGATATCACGCGATATATAGAGTATCTTGATAAGAAATGTATATAAAACGTACACGATTTTTTTTCCTTTGATTAGGTGGAAAAACTTTTTCATTATGTTACTACTCTATATCAAATGATCTTGTAGTCTCTAAATCTGCTAGAATTTCTTATAATTATACGAAATATGCTACAAAATTCCGGAAGCACTTTCATATACCGCATTGCACTTCTGGAATGCTCTGCTGGTGATATTTTTGTCTGTCACCAAAAAGCACCAGTAAACAAGCTCGTCGGCCCCCTCGGTTCCCATTCACCGTCAAAATAAACTCGAGGTGGGACGTTCACATTATCTTATCTTTTCGTATTTTCATCGCCTCATAGGTAGGTAAGGCATTATAAAGATGGTGTCATCGGTGGAGCCAAGAAACTGCATTTATTTCCGGAAATCGAGCCACTTGTACCGCTCCTAAGGGGGGAATCAACATTTCATTGGTTCAATGGTGCTTATGAGTGGCAAGGTTGAACAAGAATGTTATATCGGAGGGTCTATAATTTTTTTTTTCGTTGGTAGGGTTAAGACAGGCATTTTCGTCTGTTCGTCATAGCCTCGAAAACCGATAAAAGAGACACTTTTTTGCCAAACTCATCCTTACTAAATCGTACACTCAGGAGAAACGTTCTGCTATAGTGGAGCTCTAGCAAATGGACGTTGTTTTCGTTGGTTTTAGCCTCTACGACGATGGGGGGAAATACCTGTCGTGTCCCTAGTACATTTAAGTGATAGCCACTGACTCCTTAAAATGGAAGGTTAACTGACCTTCAATAGGGCTTTTATAAAAATTCTATGTTTTTGTTTGGTGAAAATGTGGAGATAGGTAAGCGAAAGCGAATTTAACGTTGTAAAGAGCCCCGCACGTAGCACACGTTTGCGTTGCGTTTGACAGTTTTCCCATGGGAAATGTGTCAAACGCAACGCAAACGTATCCTATGTGTGGGGCTCTTAAGGGTTACATCGGAATTATCTGAAATTAAATATCATTTGAAGTGCTAAGCATTGGCAAATACCAAAGTAATGCAGTGTCTAAAACTATCATAACATGGTTCTCAAATCCAATTGTTTTTGCTTCTAGTAGTGGCTCATCATATCTAAGTACCCTTTATTGTACCTAATAAAATAAGTCTACTAAAAAATTGGAAAGAAAAGAATGGCTCGGGGAAAAAAATACGACGAAGTACAGTTCAATCTGATATATGTTATACAAAGAGTTGTCCTTAATCTTCAAACTTTGACTAATGAATATTAACATATGGTCCATGGTTCGCCGTGCGGCGCAGCTTAGTCTTGCAGGTGTGACATGACCGCTGTACGGATCGGCCATTTCGACTTCCAGATTTCTGCTTCTTCCTGCTTATGAGTTGCTTCATTTCTTTGGCCTAACAATCACTTTTGTATACAATGGAGCTGAGTAGACCTAATAACGCTATGACAGTTTTCGAACATTTTCACGCTTAAAATGTTCGACCGTGTACTTTTCCCATGATCTTTGTTTGCTTGAAAAATTTACAGGGTCCGGAAATCGAACTGCTACATGAGTGATTTAAAGTAATATAATATGAAATACGTAGTGGGAATTAGTTCTACAAAACATTGTCGAACCGTGGGCACGTCGTTTTTTGATACCAGGGGTTAGGTCTTACGACATGATTAGACGTCGACTGAAAAAGTGAAGAAACCCCAGGTAAGGGGTTTTCAGGGGTCATTTCGAGCTAAGAGCGGCCAGCGAATTCACCGGACATAAATGAATTTCACTGTCAGGAGTATGTTGGAGGCCGCTGCTGCTCTATAACATCATATTTTTTGTGCAATCATCATCATCATCATAACATCATATTTTTTGGGCAAGTCCTGCAGCGACATCTGGTGACCTGTGATAAAATAATACAAGAGCAGCCGCGGGACTCGTACGATGCGTTACTCAATCGCCGGCGACGAGTGGTCCAGCTCAAGGACAAAAAAGATTAACTTTACCCATGAACTTTCAAAAAGTGATATTTTTTCTTGTGAAATGAATGAAATTTAAATGAAATATTTTTGTTTTGATCAATTTATCTATTTATTCTAATGAAGCACTTCAATAGCAGGACCCTGTACAATGCGCGCCGCAGTACTTCTTGTTCTCACGGCATGTTGAAAGCAATGCTGGAGTGAAATTGTGTGTGCGACAATTTTAAGGAATTATTCTTAGGATTCATTCACATAGTCATATTTCTTCGAAAGCATTATTATTCTGATAGAAAAGTATTGAAGTCATTCCAATTTTTTTTTTGTGCCACCCGTTAATATTACTAGTTATAAGTTTATTGATCATCAAACCTACACAGTGCTATACTGCCGCGAATCGCATAAGAGTTCCATGTCGATTTTTTACGAATTTGGTTTTCTTTCAGAAATAAGCTTAAAATGACTTCTTCTTCAAGAAAAACTAATAAAATAAAAGACTTTTTTTTTTCTAGAAATTCAAAAATCAAAATCCACTTGTGTTGTCCCATCTTGCTATTTATTCGCATAATAGTCTCATTCCAGATTTTGATTCACTTTTGCACAGAAAATAAATATTATTATGGCCCATTTAATAGTTCCATATAGCAATGTATGCTGATAAATAAAATTATGCCAAATTTTTAGAAAGACTGAAGGATTTATAGATTTATTACATTTTTTGATATTTCTTTTTTTTCAGCTTTTCAACTCAGTATTCTATTGGCATTTCCTCAGTTATTAATTGAAATCTTTTCTATGCCCGCCATTGCATGAGTATGTATCTTGTGTGGCACGTACGATGGATACACTATGGCCAGGGAGTCGAGAATGTTTCCAACCCGAAAACATCCTAGACCAGACCAAGAATCGAACTCGCCATCTCCGGATTGGCAACCCTACGCCTTTGCTCGCAAAGCTACTGGAGACCCCACATGTTAAGTAGCTGATTGATAAATGATTTTGTTCGCCTTCAAAATCATTCATCAATAAAGTACTCAACATGTAGTTACTCAAAAATTTTAATTCAACTCAGAAAAAACGTTTTTCTTGCAAACCTGAAAAATCCAACTATTTTTTTGTTTAGATTTTATAAGGACAATCTAAAACAAATTACATACAAAATATTTCTCCATCAGACTGTAGCTTTTAAATCCACTCTATAGATTCCAGCTAAGCTAAAGGCGAAAGCCAAAAGAATTGTTAGTTAGTGTCACGACTGCAATCCAAGCAACAGAGCGTGTGACGTTAAATTCGTGTTGTACACTATGCAGAAACGAAAAAACACATTAAGTCACATATTTGACACATTTTTGGTGTGGGGGATAGCGGAGGGTCACTAAATAAAAAACAAAAAAAAAGTTCGAATGAAATCACGTGCCACATTCAACCCATTGAACCATGGTCTCTTCGATACCTGAAGGGCCCCATACACGCTCCGACATGTTGTTCAACATTGACTCCGCCTCCAGGAAATTTGGTTCGGTCGGAGTAAAGTCGGACCGTCTGGTGGCAAGTTGTATGACTGTTGGGCAGTACAACTTGCCCACAGACGGTCTGACTTTACTCCCACCGAGCCAAATTTCCTGGAGGCGGAGTCAAAGTTGTACAACATGTCGGAGCGTGTGTGGGGCCCCTGAAGGAGAATAGAATGCAGCCATCTACCCATGTCTCCACTTTTCCATTTCCGCTGCCAGCTGATCAAGGTCTTCTGTCCAGCTATAGCAAAAAAAAAAAAATCATCAAAGGCGATTTGCCGCTCGTAAGTATCACCTTCCATAACGCTCACCTTAGCCAGGGAGTCCGCTTTCTCATTGCCCGGAATCGAGCAATGAGAAGGGATCTATGCCATGATGTTGATATAGGAGCGTTTCGATAAAGCACTCAAGGCTTTTCGTATCCCTCTCAAGAGATACGCTGAGTGCCTAATCGGCTTCATCGACCGAATAGCCTCCAGAGAACTTAAATTGTCGGTGAAGATGAAGAAGTGCTCAGCAGGAAGTGTTGCAATATACTCCAGTGTGTAGTATATAGCTGCTAGTTCAGCAAGGTATACTGAACATGGCTTTAGCAATTTGAAGGAGGTGCTATGTAAATTGTTGTACACACCGAAACCAGCGGAATCTTCAAATTTTGTTCCATCTGTGAAAAACCTTCTGTCCGCGTTGACATGCCCGTATTTGTTTGCAAATATTCTAGGAATCACCATCGAACGAAGGGAATCGGATATTTCATGAATCTCCTGTTTCATGGTTGTATCAAACACTACAGCGGAACTGTGGAAATAAGAGATGTTATCATGATTGGTGCTAACCGAAGAGGGGGCTACCTCCAACGTCATGTATCGGTAGTACACATTCATAAAACAAGTTTGAGGATTACGTTCAAGCAGCTTTTCAAAATTCTCAATGACCAATGGGTTTAGTACCTCACAACGAATGAGGAAGCTCAATGATAATTTCACGAAACGATCGGTAAGAGCAAGTACTTCTAGACTCATCGTATGAGTCGAGTTCATACAACCTAACGCGATGCGAAGACAGCGGTACTGAATCCGTTCAATTTTCGGCATGTGCGTTTTCGCCGCGGATTGCAAACAAAACTACCATACTCAAAGACCGAAAGTATGGTTGTTCGATTCAACCTAAGTAAATCTTCCGGGTGAGCTCCCCACCATGTACCGGTTATTGTACGCATGAAGTTAACTCTCTTCTGGCATTTTCGTGTCATGTGTCTCATGTGCTTTCCGAAAGTGCATTTGGAATCAAACCAGACCCCGAGGTATTTAGAAGACATGCTGTGAGTGATTGTCTTACCCATGAGTTGAAGCGGGAACTTTGCCGGCTTATTCTTTTTTGAAAAGACAACAATCTCAGTTTTCTCCGGAGAGAATTCGACACCCAGCTTTAAAGCCCAAGTAGACAAATTGTCCAAAGTATCTTGCAATGGTCCTTGCGGATCAATGGCTGTTGGCCCCGAAACGAATACAACACAATAATTTGCAAGCTGTCTCAACGAGCAATTTGGCATGAGATGTTCATCAATGTCTCTGACGTAAAAATTATAAAGAAGGGGGCTCAAACATAAACCCTGGGGGAGACTCATGTAGGTAATTCGTGAAGTTGCCAAGTCACGATGAGAAAACTCATATGCATCTTTGACAACAAGTTGTACAAGTAATTGTTTAAAATTGGCGAAAATCCACTCTCGTGGAGCTTGTCAGACAAAACATTGACGCAAACTGAATCAAAAGCCCCTTTAATGTCCAAAGATACTGTGCCCATTTGCTCTTTATGAGTAAAGATGAGTTGAATTTCTGAATTAAGCAACGCAAGATAGTCATTCGTTCCTTTGCCTCTCCGGAACTCAATTTGTGTATTAGACCATTAGACTCCACCTATTCGTCGAGCCGATGAAGAAGCATCTTCTCCAACAGCTTCCGAAGACACGATAGCATCGCGATGGGAGGATACGAATTACAATCAGACGCGGGTTTGCCAGGCTTTTGAATGGCTATGACTCGCACTTCCATTCAATCATCCGGAACAATATTCATTTCCAAGAATTGATTGAATAGGTTCAATAAGCGTTTCTTCGCGACGTCTGGGAGGTTTTTCAGCAAATTAAACCTGATTCTATCCATCCCCGGAGATGAATTGTTGCATGAAAGAAGAGCGACTGAGAATTCAACCATCGAAAAGGGCCGATCCATTTCATTACTGCTGTCAGCTGAAGTGACCCGAAGCATTCGCTGCACTGGAACAGAATCTGGACAGACTTTCTTAGCGAAATCGAATATCCACCGTGGTGTACTTTCACGATCCTCTTTATCCGACGCGTTACGCATTCTTCTACAGACAGACCAAAGTGTCTTCTTTGATGTCTCACGCGACAGACCCTGGACGAAGTGCCTCCAGTAACCGCTTTTCTTCGCCTTGGCCAGCTTCTTGAACTGGTCCTCAAGCGCAATATAAGGCTTATGAAGTACGACCGAACCATGTTTTCGAAAATCCTTATATGCTGTGGATTTCTCGCGATAGAGCTGTGTACACTCGACATCCCACCATCGACTGGATGGCTTCACATGGACCGAAACTCCTGGCACCGGCCGGCGTTGTGCCTGGAGAGCGCTGTTAAGAATCAATTCGGACAAAAAACTGGTACTCTTCCCGCGGTAGAAGTACGTCTACCAACAGTTTACCGACAGCAATTGTCTCAGCATATTTGCCCCAGTCAATGTGCTTTGTGAGGTCATATGCGATGTCGACCGGAGGAAGCTGGTATGTTCCATTGGAGATTGATATTTCGATTGGCAAATGATCACTACCATGGGGTTCCTGGACAACCCTCCACGTGCAGCTAAGGGATAGTGAGCTCGAACATATTGAAAGATCTAATCGGCTATCTTTCGCCGAAGGTACCACTCGTGTAACTTCGCCAGTATTAAGAATGATCATGTTGAAGTCGTCGCAGAGGTCGTATATCAGAGATGAACGGTTGTCGTCGTACAGTTCCCCCCAGCCTGTTCCATGAGAGATGAAATCTCCCTAGAGCAACCGTGGCTCGGGCATTACCGAGCAGATGTGTGGGAGATGCCTGCGAGATATCGCAGTTCCCGGGGGAAGATATATCGAGGCGATACTGAGGTCTTTCCTTCGGATAGTCACCTGACATGCGACGGCTTCGGTGCCTGACATAGGTGGAAGGTCGACTCTATAGAAGGAGTGCTGTTTGCTGATCCCATCGGGTGCTAGCCATGTTTCGCACAAAGCAGAAACATCGCATTGAAATTTACTAATAACAATTTTAAAAATATCTAATTTGTGAAGGATGCTTCGACAGTTCCACTGTTGAACCGAAATCGTATTAACCTTGTTGACTTTGTTTGCCATCGAAGTATACGATTGTTTCAAGTAGGGTCATTTTGCTGCTTCAAAAGGGGTTTTAAAAGAGGGAGAACTGATTTAACCATGTTTGTCACATGGTTAGAAGCGTTGAAGAAGTTAAGGTGATTATAGAATGAAGCCAGAAATCGGCGATTTTGTAAACCACGTGCTTTTCCAATATTTTTTTCAAGAGCACGAGATGAAAGAACCATAACGCGTATGGGGCTGAAATAATGGTAGATCGTTTGCTTAGTTATGCTGAATAATCATAATTTGAGTTTCGGCACTGTACGAAAACTATTACGCCAGATTTGGGCTTCTGGAAATGTATGTAGATAAGCGTGTGCTGAATTTAAAATTCACCACGGGCTTCATTCTATAATCACCTTAAGGATGAAATCCACGATGCCAGCAAACGTGAACATTGAAGCACCCTAGGATTGCTGTCGATTCTCAGCAGCTGACGGAGAAATTGAAAAAGTAGGAACGTCAGGGATTTTAGATGTCCCCGAAAGGGGCGCAAAGTCCTGTACTTCCGAAAGACTTTAGGAGCTGAACGTCATACTTCCACTTACCTTCGATTTTGCCATTTTGGCTTGGGGAACACTGCGTGGCAGTTTTTGAGGTTTTTTCGAGGGTCTCTGGCTCTGTTTTCCACGTTTTCGCCACGTGTCGTCTTCAAGTTTCTCCCCGCACGATGCACAGCGAGGTTTATTGCAGCGGTACTGAGCGGTGTGGCCCAGGTGCTTGGAATTAACGTAGCTCATCACCCTCGGCACATACAGCCGAACAGGCAATCAAAGTTTGCCAATCACCACAAAATCAGGCAACGCAGACCCGGAAAAGGTCACGCAAAAGGAGTCAGAAGCCAAGTAGACCTTTTTCTCTCCCTCCTGCGACACCGAATGCATTTGTCAGTAATCCAGTATCGGGACAGGCGGAAACGAACGGTTTTTGAACTGGCCGACGCCATGAAGTATATCTTCGGTGGTCATACTCCCCTCGGTGACCACGTCCGCGATCTCGATCGCCTGACTCGGCAAATACACTTTATATTCCAGCGTAAAAAGCTGACAGAGAACAATCTCGTTAGCCTGCTTACGATCACCAACAGTGAGCCTCAACTTGTTGGAACCGACCATGTCGATGGTGGTTACCGATGAGAAGCGTTTTTACAGATCCTTATTGATCTGATTAATATTCAATCGTTTCCTTTGGGTCGAAAGAAAACAACGTAAAAGTCGGGAGGGTAGGCCTTCTGGCGGGGGTTGTAGAAGTGATGAGGATATATCATATAGTCGGAAACGATAACGAACATTTCTGCTGAAGGAATGAAAAAAATCCATCCAGCCATTTTCGAGTTATGCGGATACGAACACAGACCATATATAGATTTATTACTACTTTCCGAGTATTGAGAAGGCGTTTTACTCCATTTTACCAGAAGAGGTCAAATATGCTCTTTATTATTTAAAAGTAGAATTTTCATACCGTAAAGAAAATATACGAAATTTCAGGACTTCCCGAGTCCTGGGAATTAAAGTTTCCAACCCCGGATACGGAAACCACTCATGAAAATTGAATAAACCAAATATATTTCTTTAAGTTTGCCTATGAAGTAGTTGTCTTTTATCGAGTAAAGTAACAAATGTGTAAGCCAACAAAATTTAATGTAAATGATTCACTCTAAATTGAATCAAACCGACTTCAACATCATATCAAAACTGGTCCTTATAAAATTGTATGAAAATCTGGCACCTTCTGGTTTGTTGTACCGACAGCAAACGTATCTTCTCATTCTCAGAGAACTGCTTCAAGATGCAAACGCTACATTCCGCGAAGAGTAGCGAAAGAATTAGGAATCTCCAGTAACCTTTCGAGCAAAGGCGTGGAATTGCCAATCCGGAGATGGCGAGCTCGATTCTCGGTTAGGTCTAGGATGTTCACGGGTAAGAAACATTCCCGACTCCGTGGGCATATAATGTATCCATTGTTCTTGCCACGCAAGATACATACTCAACTCATGCAATGGCGGACATAGGAAAGCTCACTTGTCATAAGACGAGTTTGTACAAAGACATTCCACTAAAAAGCTCAAAATAATTTTCCTAACATAGGAAAGCTTTCAAATAATAACTGAGAAAATGCTAATAGAATACTAAGTTGAAAAGCAGACCAAATTCCAGTTGGAATGAAGTGCCATTGAATGGAAGAAGAACACACGCGCTTTGAAGAGCTATTATGGATTACTGCATTAGGCAAAAGTATTGATCTGTATCGAAGAAATCAAAAGATTCAGTGTCAATTTGTTCAAAAACAGTTTTTTGTTTACTTGTCATAAGACGAGTTTGTACAATCCTATTTAATTCCACCACTTAATTGTACCTTGACAGATACGTATTTCGACCTCAACAGTAAGGCCGTCTTCAGTGTCTCGTACTTGACCTGACTCGACGAGTCAAGTACGAGACATTGAAAACAACCTTACTGAGGTCGAAATACGTATCTGTCAAGGTACAATTAAGTGGTGGAATTAAATAGATTGTACAAACTTGTCTTATGATAAGTGAAGACATTCCACTAAAAAGCTCAAAATAATTTTCTTAACAGTTTTTTGTTGTTTTCTCGGAATTGGATGAAATGGATATGCAGTTCTTCAAACAAATGTTTCAACTAACTTTGAATAGACTGGGATATAACTCTATAAAGCTTTGCCAATTGTCTTAATTCATGAACTTTGAAATTAATTAATGTGCTGCAAACAAAACTTTTGAAAGGATACTTAATATTACCACTAAGACAGTTTCAAAAGCCTAGATGGAATTCATTTGCGAATGCTCCTCGCGAATGCTACCACGAGCCGGGTATTAACCATGCATCACATACTTATATTATTTTGCCAACAATATTTGAAAGTTTGCACCCATTTCTAGTTCAAGTAATGGCTAAGGAAATTTTATTTATTTTTATTTGTTTCCCGATTAGCATAAATACATTAGGCATCATGGACGATAGGTATAATGGACGTTATTCATACAATGCTTCATTAACCAATGTAGGACAATTGTCCAAAAACAAATTGCAGGAATATAATTTCCTCGAATGGCACAATTGCTTAAAACTATTTTCACGACTCCAAAACTCAGGAATTAGTAGCATGGTTCCGCTGTCAAGAGTTGCTTCGAGAGCTTACCCGGATATAAGGCATGAGTGGAATTGTTGCCTTCTTTTTTGACTGACCATTTCGTACAATGTTATTTTAGGACAAAAATGAAGTTTCCAGAGAAATGTAACTTTGGGAAATTTTTCTATGGAATAATATTTTCGGGGACATGATTTTTCGTGTGAATATTATTTCAGGTGGAATGTTATTTTCACTAAAATGTTTTGTTTTAGGGGTTACGATATTTACGAGAGAAATTTACAATCCCAAGAACCACGTATGAAATAAACAAAGGGCAATTTTAATTATGCCTAACGTCCTTTATGCCTAAACGCACATTATGTTTAACGTCCGTAGCGCCAAATTTATATTATGCCTATCGTCCGTTATGACAAACGTACAAACTTATGCCTTACGTGGCGCACCCGAGAGAGACGATCTGATGTTCGTTTCTAATTTTAAAACAATTGCTATTTAATTTTTTTACTTAGGCAGTGAGATAAGCAGTTGACATAGACTTAGATTAGATACAAAATAGGGAAGAACAGACCTATTTGGATTGAATCCACAACCCAAACAGCGTGCAGCAGAAGCTTTAGCTGTATGATCAGCACATCAGTTATCAGAAACCCTAAAGCAAAGATGATTTTTAAACTCATGGAAACTAATGCACTGTTCATTTATGGACTATTGAACTTATATCGGGTGATTTTGACAGAATTAGTGAAATATGTTTCCCGATCGATCACACAACGCCGGTGGATTATGTAAGTCGTGCAATTATTTCGCAAGCTCCCCTACCACAATTATTGCAGGAGAGTTCGTCAGAAATAGCTCATGGGAAATTCCTGCAGGCGGGTATATCGCTCCGACAGGTTTGAACAAAAATTGCTATTTGATTCACTTCCCCGATATGCGTGTGAAGCTCTAGGAGTGGAGCCCACCAGGAGTACGTGATGTGCATGTTTGCAATCTTCGGCAGTATACAAACGAATGCTTTCGCTGCTCCTATCAAGCGGGGTATACTGATAAGCCTGATGGGATTTCTTGCTGGTGTTCGACCGCCAAGTGCCATTCGGGGCAACCGAAAAAAAAATGTTGGCAAAAGTTTATAACAAAAACTAGGATATAATCACAAGACTGATTGGTTTGATTTTATGATATAATTAGTTGATTATCCACATTTTGAGAGCGTCGATTTGATTATTGCGTCAAAGTTCTTTTTATAAAAGCGCAATGTTAAAAGAAGTATCTTGTCTTGATGAATTACGGAAAAAATATAATATCGGTTGATGAATAAATCAGAGTTTCCGCTTATTTAACCCAAATTTAACGTTTATAACAATTCAGCAACAGGTACAGAGCAGTGTGAACCCATTTAATACTCACTGGTTGGTTCGCAATCCTTATCTATTTTCGAGCGCCCAGTGAGCTCTCGTTGAGTAAACTGTCCCGAAGGCCTGGATGAACTTATAACGGGACTCATCCGAACGCTTCCGTTTTAGTAATATTGTAGACTTTACGTGGTGCAGTTCGTCATGTTGAGTTGATCGATAGGACACTACTTAGCTAACCGGTTCAATCCTGGATAGTATTCAAAAAACAAACTTAGTAGTATTGCGCGCGTTTGATAGTGCAGTGCAATGTTAATAAATAAAGAAACCTTCCCCTACAGAATGGGATTATCGCCGTTGTATTTTCTACCGTCTCCATCGGTGAACGTGACAAATGATCGGCTCGGATACTTTCCAATAACTCCGCCATACCACCAGCAGTACGATTACGTACTCCCATCAGCAGCAGGGACAATGCAATCCCACGCCAGGAAGATTTCAACGAGTTCCTCATCCTCGGCAACGGCGTCAGCTGCAACGTCGGCAGCGGCTTCCTCATCCTCTGGGATGCTGGGCTCCATCGACAATGGCCAGTCGCTCTATTTTTACATGAACGCAGCCGGGAAGGAGGAAATTACATCAGTGCCATTATCGCCACCGCACACACCGCCCCTGCTGTACACAATGACCACGCCTGGGGACGTTGGCAGTGGCTTCCTGGCCGGAAATGACACCAGCGCTGTAACCGATGTGGTTGCCGATCAATACGGATTACCGGCCCTGGGTGTGGATAATGGAGGCGACGATGACAATTTGGGTGGCTGCAGAATGGTGGCTGCTGGAAATGGTCGGTGGAGTAATAATCGTTACAATGACGGTGACGGCCGTGCTAGTGACAGTAATGAAGGGCGCTTATTCCCAGCACGGAACTCCGTTATCATGAAAGTGGAGAACCAGCAAGTGGTTCCGCTGCTCGGCGAGGAGGGCTCCAGTACAATCGACCGGTTCGTGTGCAAGTGGGAGAACTGCTATTGGTGAGTAAAACGACGATGACGACAGGTGACTGCCTTTACCTGCTGCATGGTGTGCCCCGTGTGTGGTATGATAACAGAGTCGATGGAACCGCTCTGGGTGTGTAACCTGTGTGAACTAGTTTGACTGGAACTGAGAAGCGGGCGCTGATAACGGGATAGAATCCAGGGTGGGCACGGTAATAATGTGCAGAATTACATTTAGGAATTACGGACCTTACATTGTTGTAGCCCGTAAAGTAGCAATAAAATTCGAATTCAAATGAAGTAGAACGTAATTCAGCTTCTATCTGCTGTATACGCAAAAATAGGAGATTTAGGTTCTGGATGTCACCGTCAGAGTGTTTGAATTAGTTGCAAGTGGGGGAAAAGTTCAACAATATAGCTTATTCCTTAGAGTGTTATTAAATGATTGAAAATTAAGTTACGCAATGGTCAAATTTTGATCAGATGCAAATTTGCTCTCTTCACAAGCAACCCACGAAAACTTTTTTTTTCGAATGATTTACTGCAATGTGGTTTGAGTTCCGCTGGCAGAAAGGGGGCGTCAATAAATTGAGTAGCGTTTTAGGTGAGGGGCTGAACTATTAAGCAGGTTTGGCTCTAACTTTCAAGAAAAAGACTAACTTGAAATCTTGAAATCTTGAAACACGTCACATCATTTACGAACGTCCCAAACTAAAAATAGAAAAATATAAAAGATGAACTCAAGATCGCAGGAAGCACTAAATGGGTATGTTATGTAAAAATGCGTTTCTCGCAGCCATTGAATTTAGAAGATTTTGTGTCTTGAAAAAATACTTCGTAAACGTAGTGAAATTCTTTTTAAGTAATGAATATTTTTACATTTTGAAATTTGTGTTGTTTGTTCCAACTTCACGCTGTTAAACGCGATAACCTGCATGATTGCTTGGCCTTGGGAGTGCTTTTGGTTATGTATTCAAAAGTTTATTATGCATTAGTATTTTTTTGCAAAATTGTAGACCTTCTTCAGACAGAAAAGTTTGATTATGAGATCTGAAAAGATATACGCGCTGACACATAAAAAAGAAGACAAAATTTGTTGTCTCAGATGTCCGAAATAAAAATCATCTTAATCGGAAACAAATTTGCTCAAGCTGATCGATATGATTATATGATTATTTTGTATAAAAGAACGATAAAGTGTAGGAAAATTATCAATTGCAACAAAGTATACAAGTCACTTTTGAAATAATTTATGACCAGTCTAATACTGGCGGGCTGCCAGGAATCAGCCACATATATGAAGTGAAGCTGATAAAGGAACAGTACCAGACAAGAAATGTATTTCCTAAACAAGCTTGAATTCAAAATTATGACAAAATTGAGCAAACACAAAATCAATATTATTACTAGTTACCAATTTTCTTCAAACATAGCTAAAATTTTTATTGTTTTTCAATACTTTCTGTAAATTCTACTATGAAAGGTAAAAACAAGTTTTTGAGTAAAAAAATGCTAATGGTTAAAAAAAATTAATCAGTTGTTTAATTGGAAATTTTAATGACAATTACAACTACAAGACTGATAGTCAAGTTTTGAAAAAGTTGTAATCATTTTTATTTGATTTTGAGTATGTAACAGGAGTATACTTACCAATATAAACTATTTGAGTTTCGATTACCAAACATTTCAATAATGAAAATTGATTCAGTGCCTCACAAGTGAAGCTTTTATTTTTTTCCAATTCACTCAGTGTATAAACTTTTGTCCGGTACTGTACAAGTAAGTCGCAGTTTAATCATCATGACGGCCATTTGCATTTCATAAAGTAGACAGATAACGAGCCAAATGGCGCTATTGCTGTTTTTTGGGTTGATTTTTCTTTTCTTTACACGACGATCAGATCAAGAGAATGCTCTCAATGGCATTAAGATTGCCTTGAACTGAGGCTTGTTTAGTCTAATAGAACTCAGTACTTCCAGACTTCTTTTTGCGATATAATTTAGTGGATGGATGAAACTTTAGATTCAATGGGGTTAACATTCGATACCACGCTAAGATTTCAGCAGAGCATTAACATTAATGGTACTTGTGCAACTTTAGACGGTAGCGGAATATAACTATTTCTTATATTACGTAATAGAAGGATCGTCAATTTGGATTTGAAAAACGTGAATAAAATCCACGTTTTTTAAATAAAGCTTTTTATTAGCTCCAAAGCGTCCCATCTGTGACTCACTTATCAATTCAGCCCCTTTTCATAAAGCAAATTTGAAATGTGTTACTACGTGAGAATGTGTGCATGCGTGATACGGTTTACAACACTTACGGCGATCCCAGATTAAGGTAACTAATCGTGGTTTTGTGTATCTGCTCTCGTTTCTCGTTTATGTGCAGCGTGTTCTTCAAGTTGGATGACCTGGCCAGTCACGTCACGCAGAAGCACGCCGTCGTTGGACTTGGTGGACTGTACTACTGCCGATGGGAAAACTGTCTGCGGCAGGACCGGGGCTTCAATGCACGTTACAAGATGCTGGTGCATGTTCGAACCCATACGAAGGAAAAGCCGCATCAGTGCGGCAAGTGTGGAAAGTGCTTCTCGCGTGCAGAAAATCTGAAAATTCATCTTCGCTCCCACTCCGGCGAGAAGCCATATGTTTGCCAGTTGAGGTAAGTTGCGTTATCAGTGCTCGTAAAACGGTCTAAGTGAATGAGCATGAATATCAAGTGACTAACAAGCAGACGTTCAAAATCGAATTGCATTGCATTCGCATGTTGCTGCTGTTATTTACGCGACAGCGCTATTAGATTTGAAGAAAAGGGAAAGAATTACGTAAATCGGAGCACCCAACATTTGAATTTTTTGTTACGTAATTTTTGAAAGATGCCGTTTGTTCATGAACACAATGCACGGCCATTTTGTTAAGATTTTCATAACTTACCTTTTTCGATTGTACGACAATTCCCCGAATAGGGGCTGTCCACAAACCACGTAGACCGAAATTTAGCATTTTCAAACCCCCCCGTCCCCCCTAGTAGACTTTCGTAGACTTTTCCGAAACCCCTCCCTCCCCCCTTTGAAGTCTACGTAGACTTTTCTAAATTTTACAAAGTATCATATGCGATATTAAAAATGTAGAGATCAACCACGTTTCAAGCATTTTAGCTATTCAAATCAATTTCAGTACGTAAATATTACAATAAAATTCGAATTTCAAACATAGCTAAATTGAACTGAACAAAATCCAACAAAACAAAAATCAATTTGAAACGTAATCAAATTTAATCCTTTGTCCATAGCTCCCGAAACCAAATCTCAAATCCAATTTAATTTCTGTTGAACTCGATTCCTCATAGAGGTGTGTGCCATCGGTGTCGACACTTTTGCATAAATTCTCTAATAAAGACAAAAAAAAACTTTTGCATAGGCTCGCCATTGCCTCAAATCTGTAACGCATCTGAACTATAATTCTCCACGCCAGAACTTCGAAAAATTTTGAGTTGAAATTTCGAGAATACCAAGTTAACATTCAATTAGTTTTTCGTGGAAATATCGTAGAATTTCTTGATTGATAACCTTTTCAGTTTTCCGATAATACTCCAAAGAACTTTCCGTGAAAATTTCGATGCTTTTAATAATATAATAAATATTATAAATATTTATAAATTCCATGCAATATCTTGTTAAATAATCCATTGTTGAAATCCCAATTTCCTTCTGAAATCCAAAAGTTTTCCCGTTAATAGTAATTTACAGTGAAAATTTAAATTTATTTCCCGAGGTAATTTTAAGTTTAAACGAACATTTCGAACTATTTCCCGTGGAATTTTAGAATGGTTTCCTACGATATTTAAAAAATTCTTTTTTAAATTTGGAGCAATTTCCACATTCCAAAGAGTTTTCCGAATAATTTTCGATGGAAATTATTAGGAATTTTCAGTTGAAATTTTGGTGAATTTCTCGTCAAAATTTCAAATAATATTTCGTGAAAATTGTAAAGACTTTTTTACAAAAATTGCAAATAATCTACTGAAATTAAGAAAAGTTTTCCAGGTACTTTCTAGAAAACCTACAGTGGTTTCTCGCGGAAATTTCGAAGATTTCCCCTTACAAGTTTTAAAGAATGTCTTTTGGAAATTCAAATGACTTTTTCTTTGATACTTCAAAATGCTTCCTTTGTAAATTCCAAAGAATTTTCCGTTGAAATACGACATAATTTCGCATGAAAATTTTTAAAAATCACTTGTCGTTTCCATAGAAGTTCCTGCCGGAAATCGTGCAATAAAATCCGAGTGGAAATTTAAAAAAATAGAAATAGAAAAAATAGAAGTTTTTATAGTACACTTCGGAGAATGTTCCTGCTCAACATAGAAGAATTTCCGGGTGAAATCCATGGTAGTTTCAAGCCGTGGTCCAGCAAAAAAAAATAGAAATCTTTAAAATCAAACAAGTTAACTTCCCACAAAGCTGCTGCATAAATTGTTATCCAAAAAAAGTCTACGTGGACTTTTGGTATACCCCCCCGTCCCCCTTCGCAGACTAACGTAGACTTTTTCGAAACCCCTCCCTCCCCCTCAAGAGTCTACGTGGTTTATGGACAGCCCCATAACAATTCCCCGAATGCAATTTTCCCGAATGCAATTTCCCCGAATAACAGTTCCCCGAATGTACCAATTCCCCGAATGTAACATTTCCCCGAATGTAACAAATCCCCGAATGTAACATTTCCCCGAATTCTTTTTGAGTGCGGCACAAGGCGATGGGCATGATTGCCGATCCGGAGGTTGTGAGTTCGATTCTCGGTTCGGCCTAAGATGCTTCAGGGTAGGAAGATACGGGAAAGCTTTCAATAACTGTGTAATTAATAATAGAACACTAAGTTAAAAAACAGGCTAAGTTTCAGGTAGAATTTAGAGCCATTTAAGATGAAGACAATGCACTGAAAGAAGGCAATGCTTTCTATGAATGAACGCATTTGGTCTGTATAAGACGAAGTAAGGAGATAATGCTTTCTATAAATTAATAAGTTTGCTCGGTATGATGAACGCATCTGCCCGGTTTGAAGCCAAGGGAATGTCTTCTTAAATAACGCGTCTGTCCTGTATAAGACGGTAGGAGATAATGCCTTCTTTAGATGATAGCATCACCCGGTATTAGGGGAAAGGAAGTGATAATGTCTTCCTCAAATGAACACATTTGCCCGATATAAGGCAAAGATGATGGATTGCCCCTTCTTTAAATGAATTCGTTTGTCTGGAATAAAGTGAAAGAATGATACAATGCCTTCTTTAAATGTCCGCTGTAATGAGAATGGAGGAGATAATGCCTTCTTTAAATAAACTCGTCTATCAGGTATAAGGCCTCTCGAGACAGAAATTATGTCTGCAATAAAGCAAGAATAGGAAATAATTCGTTTATTTAGCAAGTAACTCGCTTACCAGGTATAAAAAATAATTTGTTTAATATAGCATTGTGAAAAACGAGATTCTTCCAAAGGTCATTCTGAAAAAGGTATAATCCATCAAAAGTCATACCGCGAAAGTTACAGTACGCCTAACACTATATTGAGAAAATGAATTCGGCAAAATGTTTTTCGGTGAAATATAATACATTCAATACATATGCGTAATAAGGGATCTTACATATTTTTTCCTTATTCTGGCCGAATTCGCCTGCATCCAAATAAGAGATCAGATTAGCCCTTATTCTCATGCTCAATTTATTCATCTTTGCATTATTTCGAGCTAACGCCTAATTTTGAAGGACCACATCCACCATTTCCTTACTCCGTAAAAATGCCTTTTTTTTAAAGAACATCCCCCACTATCATATTCAGGGCAGATATATGTTATTAAATAACGAATAACATTCATTATCTGGTGTAACACCCACTGAAGAAGGGACACATTTACCATTGCATTATTCCGAGCAGATACATTTTTTTCAAAGAAGGAATCACATTCACCATTGCCTCATTCTGGGCAAACGCATTTTTTTTTGTTTACGAGGATTAACATCTACCATTACCTTATATCTTTGAAGAAGGTTTATTCAGGACAGAAGTTAAGATAGGAAAAATATTTACCAATAGGCTTTCAATCGGAATTGCAGTTTGATACTATTTTAGAAAAAAAAAAACTACCCTAGAAAACACTAAACTCTGACATCTTTAAAACTCAACAACACATCTTGGAGGATCAAGTACATCAAATACTACCAAAGGCTATTCAGCCGATAATCTCCAATGAAACACTCTTGAACGTATCTTTGAACACTGCTTTTTTTTCGGACGCATACAATGGATTGCGAAGATGTGTTTGCAAGAGGTATTTTATTTTCGGGGAATTGTTCCATTCGGGGAAATGTTACATTCGGGGAATTGTTACATTCGGGGAAATTGCATTCGGGGAATTGTTACATTCGGGGAAATTACATTCGGGGAAATTGCATTCGGGGAATTGGTATTCGGGGAATTGTCGTACAATCACCTTTTTCAATGCATTGCATTGTAAAATCAATAAGGATCAATAAAGGAATACAGTGAAATCGTAGCAATTAAATAGCATTTACAATACAATTAGATAAATTTAAACTTTACACGCGTTATGAATAGCCTTTACACATATTATATGCATGTAATATATTGTTTGTTGTTCGCTTTGTGCTCATTTTTGATGACGACTAAATCAAACTCGAATATTGCTCTCATCCTTTCACTGGATCATATTAAGCAAAGACGTTCCACCAAATTCTAATAGCAGTTCTCTTCCTTTCCAGGGATGCAACAAAGCCTATTCTAACTCCTCCGACCGGTTCAAGCACACCCGAACTCATGCGAACGACAAGCCATACGTCTGCAAGGTCCCGGGCTGCCTCAAGCGCTACACCGATCCATCATCGTTGCGGAAGCACGTGAAAACCTTCAAACACATCAACCTGCTGGTGTCGTTGGCATCAGCCACCGAGTCCGATTACCATCTCCACCGTCACCCGGCCAGCTACCCTGCGGTACGTTATGGTACCCAGTCCGTCGGAAGCCCCGGCAAGATGGCAAGCGATAACTCATATACCGATGACAGTCGGGCTTCCAGTAGTAGCACGGCCACCACCGCCAGCAGTCCCGAACTAGACGACAGCGAAGATAATAATGTGCTAATTGATGTCGTCAACGTCGACAAGTGTGATGAAAAATTAAGCATCACTGACTATCACTTCTACCCGGATCGAAAGCCCACCGGGCGTGCCGAAGATTGGCCGTGCGGCAACCGAGGCAGAACGCCTCTGCTAGACGTAACCGATAGCTCCCTGGAGAAACTGGATGAGGCAAGACGCCGAGCCGGCGAAGACGACGTCGACCAATATCACAGAAGTTTCCTTATTGAGCCTGAACGGGACTACCACCATCATCGTTATCAGCCGGGCAGTGGCTTCTCGAAAGGCTTTTTCGAGTCTGGATCAACCACCTTGTTGCGTTGCCGGAGGGCGACGACGAAGACTTATTACCGACGACGATAGAAGACGATGATTTGTGCAGTGCCATACAGAGATTGAATAGCGCTCGGATGGTGGGAGTGCAGTCCATGGACGTTGATGGACCGATGGATCTCAGTATACACAATCGGTAGCATTCGAGAAGTATTTTGCTCTTGGATCAATTATGTTGTGTTCGTTTTGATATTTTTACAACCAATTCATACATTACGTACTTGAAACTTCTGATAGATATAAAATTCTACTTAATGTTTTATGAAACCCTGGAGATTACAATTGCAATGCGTGTGATGAAAGATATGTTTGTCTGATTAACTAAATATAAGATTAATTATTATTGATTTCTTTTATTTCTGTACCTGCAGAATTTTTTAGCTCTAACATGTTCTAACGAAAGAAAACTCCTGTCCTGTTTGGCTGTCAAATTGGTTTTTTTTGTATTTGAACTAAGGCTGAAATTCGAATGAGGATTATTTACTAGAATGACTTTGCTTAGTACAAGCAATTGGACGTCGCTTGTCTTTAGCACAAGTTCAACATTACATGGATTTTTTCTCATTTATAGATTATCAGTGAATTATCACAATCATTGTGTTTGACGTCTGGTTTTGTCTTGGGACAACGTTTCTCAACCTGGGGTATATGTACCCTTGGGAGCTCCTTCGCTGGTATTAGGGGGTACCTATGACAGAAATGCTTGGCGCCATTGAAGAAGAAGAAGACGTTGCAATAGTCTTTTTTCTTCTTCAATGGGTCTACATTCCAACTGGACCTAGCCGGCTTTTCAACTTAGCACACCCGATTCTGTTTTTACACGGATTTTTTTTTTACACAGCCGTGTAAAAAAATCCCATACAAAATTTTTGCAAAGTTGCTCCATTTTGCATGATTTGTCGAGAAATCATAAAACATTTTTTACACGGATTTTCAAATTTTGAACTGAAAACTTTTTTTACACGGAACGCATCCCCCGTGTAAAAAAAGAATCGGGTGTATTCTATTAGCATTTCCTCAGTTATTAATTGAAAGTTTTTTTTTTATGCCCGCTATTGCATGACTATGTATCTTGTGTGGCAAGTATAATGGATACGTTTTACCCAGGGTATCGAGAAAGTGTAAAACCCGAAAACATCCTAGACTGGACCGTGAATTGAACTCGCAATCTCCGGGTTGACGTTGCGAGAATAACAGATTCTATAACATAGCTCACATGCTTAGAGTCAACAGAAATTAGAACCGACATCGAACAGATTTTTCCAGGAACCCATCAAAAATTTATACAGAAATTACATACACCGAAAATGACATCAACTATGGAATTTTCGGAGGAATTCCCAAAGAAATCCTGAAAGCATTCCTTCAAGATTTCCCTGAGAGATCCTCCAGGAGTTTCTCCGAAAATTTCCTCTGGGAGTCCCTCCGGGAATTCTTCAGGGGTTCCACCGGCAGTTCCTCCGAGAATTCCTCCAGGATTCCCTCCGAGAATTATTCCGGTAGTTCTATCGGCAGTTCCTACAGGGGTTCCTCTGAAAATTCTTCCGGGAATTGCTCCAGAATTTCCTTCGGGAATTCATTCAGGCTTTCTTTCTGGAATTCATTTAGGCTTCTTTAGGAATTAATATGGGAATTCCTCCAGAAGTTCCTCAGAGAATTTCTTTGGGAGCTCCTAAGGGAATTCTCTGGAAGGTCCTCTGGCTACATAGCCCTACAAAGGTTTTAGCTAGACGAGATTTGTCTATAAGATGAATTATCAAAAATTTCTTCCGACAATTCGTCTGGTAGTTTCGCTGGCAGTTCCTCCGGGGGTTCCTTTGAAATTTCTCCAGGGAGTTTCTTCAGCAATTCCTCCGGAAGTTTCTTCGAGAATTCCTCCGGGAATTCCACCGGCAATTCATCCGGTGGTTTCTCCGGAAATTCCTCCGGAAGTTTCACCAGTAGTTCTTTCAGGTAATCATACTAGCTTCTTTCAAGAAATCATTCAGGCTTTCTACCGAAACTTAACTGGAAATTTCTCCCGAAGTTCTTCCGATAGTTTCTCTAAGAGTTCCTCTGGAAGGTCCTCTAGGATTTCTTACGGCAGCTCCTCCGGAAGTTCCTTCGGGAACCCTTCGGGAGATCCACCGGCGTTTCCTACTAGAATTCCTCTGGAAGTTTCACCGGCAGTTCCTCCGGGTTTTTCTCTGAGAATGACCTCCCAGAGTAATTTCCGGAGGAACACCCGGAGAAATTCCTGGAGGAGTTCCCGGAGAAATTATCAGAGGCATCCTCGGAGAAACTGCCGGTGGATCTTCTGGAGGAATTTCTTGAAGAACTACAGGAAGAATTTTCGGATTTCCGGGAATTCTCGTAAGAACTCCTGGATGGAATCCCAAACGAAGTTCCGTAAGAATTCCATGAGGAACTCCTGGAAGATTTATTAATTTATTTATTTATTTCGTCAAACATAATGTAGACTACATTAAAAAACTTATAACTATGTTCTATTGTAACTAATGTTCCTAAAATATTTTCTTAGGCTCATACGAGGCATGGCTAAATCAATTGCTTCACAATACTGATTGTAAACAGACATCATTTGATTCATTGGACTAAATTTTGCATAATTTGTTCGATGATGACAGGTGGCAAACAAGTTTCGATTTCTCAATTGCCGAGTAGGAGTGTAAAAATTTAAACAAGACAATAGTTTGGTGGAATCAATGCGGTGCGAAACAATATCATTCACAAATGAGATCATGGCAAACTCACGACGCTTTTTCAATGATTGGATATCTATAAGCATACATCGCGCCTCGTACGACGGAAGTGGGAATGTTGTCCACCCTAATTTGCGTAAGGCATATAAAAGGAATTGCTTTTGAATTGATTCTATTCGATCATCATGTGATTTCATATACGGAGACCATACAATACTACAATATTCTATAATTGATCTGACATACGCAACGTACAAAGTTTTAATTGTATAGGGATCTTGAAAGTTATAACTAAATCTTTTAATAAAACTGAGCATATTTGTTGCTCTATGGATAATGGTGTTGTAGTGGTCAGTAAAGGTTAGCTTAGCATCTAAGATTACACCCAAATCTCTAACCCTTTCACATTTTTTACTGGTTGATTTCCTAGAGTTACAGTTATCGATGGTGTGCTCCGTTTTCTACTGAAAGTGATCAAATTACATTTCTTGACATTAAGTTGTAGTAAGCTTTTGTTACACCAGTTATCAAATATGCGTATTTCGTTCAAGTAGATGTCATTGTCAACAGTATTTTTGATTTCCATAAATAGTTTCATATCGTCCGCATAAATAAGGATTTTAAGATGCTTAAGAATGAGTGATATATCGTTTACAAACAATATGAATAGAAGAGGTCCTATATGCGAGCCTCCAGATGTTACATTGACTGGAAGCGACTGTTTCCCTTCAAATCGTACTATTTGTTGGCGGTCAGTTAAATACGATTTAATCCATTTAAGGAGTCTCATCTCAATTCCCAATTTCTCAAGCTTGAAAATCATCATAGGAATATCGAGTCTATCAAATGCTTTGCTAAAGTCTGTGTAAAGCGCCTCAACATGACTACCTTTGTCCATAGCATTCAATGAGTAATTTACAAATTCTAAAAGATTGGTAGTAGTCGAACGTCCTTTAAAGAACCCGTGTTGTGCATCTGTTATTATATGTTTTATTTGGTTGAACATCCTTCTATTGATGATTGATTCAAAAAGTTTAGGAATACATGAAATAATGGCCACTCCACGATAATTTCTAATATCAGATTTTTCCCTGATTTAAAAATTGGTATTAGAAAAGACTTCTTCCATTCTTTTGGAAAGCTACTGGTTTCTAAAGATAACTTGAATAACCAAAATAAAGGTGTCGTAAATTCGCTTGCCAACTTTTTCAAAAACATAGGTGGAATTCCATCTGGTCCGGATCCTTTTGAGGCATCCACATTCTGTAGAGCTGCCAAAATCTCCGTTGCATTAATTTGGTTTACACCAACACTGCTTAAATAGTCAGGAAAATGTGAAAAATATTCATAATCACGATCACTTTCGGAAAATTCGGTATATGTCTCTTGAAAAAAGGTTGCAAAAAGAGTACAAATTTCATCAGCATTATCTCCTAATTTTTCATCTAAAGTCATTTTCGATGGAAAATTGCTGGATTTTAGCTTGGTTTTGGCATACTTGAAAAAGTTTTTTGGACATGATTTGATTTCATTTTCGCTTTTAGCATTATACTCCGTAAGAGCCGAAGACATGGCTAAACTAAGTTGATCGCAAATATTCAAATAGTTTTCTAAATTTTCTTGACTTGTGTATTGTTTATAAAGTTTATGAGCCTTTTGCTTTCGGTTTTTCAAATTTTTGATTTGTTTGTTGAATCAAAAATTTGAAAAACCGAAAGCAAAAGGCTCATAAACTTTATAAACAATACACAAGTCAAGAAAATTTAGAAAACTATTTGAATATTTGCGATCAACTTAGTTTAGCCATGTCTTCGGCTCTTACGGAGTATAATGCTAAAAGCGAAAATGAAATCAAATCATGTCCAAAAAACTTTTTCAAGTAATGGACCACCCGGAGGAATTCCCGGAGGCCCTCCCAGACAAATTCTCCGAGAAACTTCTGTAGATAAATTCCTGAAGAAAGCCTAAATAAATTCCTGAAAGAAAGCCTGAATGAACTCTCGGAGGAACTACTGGTGGAACTCCCAGAGGAATTTTCAGAGGAGCAGCCGGTTGAATACCCGGAGTTGAATTTCTTTCGAAATCACATTTCCCGTGAAATTCCCGCCAAATATCCTCCAAGAATTTCGTGGGAAGTTGTAACGTTCGACGGATATTTTGAATTAAAGTTAAAAATAATAAAAAGCTTGGGACGTTTTTATCTTTTCAAGCAAAATCAATTGTAAATAAATTTTGAAATTAGTTTTTATTATTGTAATTAAATTAAAGAGAATAATATTTAGATTGAATTAAAGCTTAATTATTGTAAATTAATTATTTTTGTTTTTTCCTGTATATATTTTATTTCATTTGAATTAATTTGGCTTTGGACGTTTTTATCTTTTTAAGCAAAATAATGCTAGAATTCGTTAAGTCGGCTTGACGATTTAAAGTCCAAAGCGAGACCAAAATACAAGCAATCTTTGCCTAACTACTTGACTGTCATGGGGTAATGAAATGTTTCGTGCGGTTTGCGTCTCGGCTGAGCGAAGTGGTGTACTGCTTCAGTGAATGCAGCAATGGCTCCTGAAAGTATAGAGCTCTTTTACAACCATTTGCTTAAGTCTAGGAAGGCGCCAAACTGCTATCGCCATGTGAAAATCGTTAAAGCATAAGCAATTGTCCTTCAAGGTTTCCTGAAGGATAGAACCCTTAAGTTCGTTCATTTTCGCTCGCACTAGAGGAGTAGAAGTATCGCGGTATTTCAGTTCCGAGTTTGGTGAATAATACTTTCAAAGTGAAACGTGTGTACCTTCAAAGTCTGTCGAATAAACAGCTTATTTTTCGTCAGTGCGCCTGACGATTACGCGATTTTACTCCATTTGCTGGAGGAATTATTTGAAAAAAAGCGCATAGTCGCTTTTTTTTGTACTGGAAATTTGATAGCGACCAGCGGAGTCAATTTGGGGTTCCCGTCCGATTTTCGTTGTGGGTTGCAGAGCGACCATTCGAGCTCGTGTGTGCTAAGGCCCGCCTTTCGAGGTAGCCAAACGGAGAGGAATGAAGTTTGCTAGTCAGTCGAGCGAAACTGACACGACAGTCGCCAAAAACTGTCGTAGAACCACCCGTACGCTACAACCCCCGGTGGTCAGGTTCCGAGAGCAAGGTCCCCGTACGTCGCTAATTATCGTACGCTGGACCGAACCTGAACCAAGAGTTAGTGGCTTCCTTTTAGTCCTCGCCCGGTGAATCGGAAAGGTACGTGAAGCCGGGTCGTAAGAGACAGTGGGCTACTAGCTCGAGGGAATGCGTTCGAACGGTATTCCGGACGCTCTCGAGGATCGTAAATCGGAAGTCTTCCGTCCAGCCGCCAGTCCCTCCGCACCTTTAATTCGACCGTTTGCGCACAAGCTCACACCGCCATCTTGTGGAGCAGCGATCGCCCACTGGCAAGCCGCCGGTAAATCGACGCTCCGGAGACACCGATGTCACCAGCACGGTCGAACGAGTCGTCATCGTCCTCGTCGGACAGTTCAGCGTATTCGGCGCCCCGCTGGAAAGTTCCCATCTTCAGCACGTCACCGGAAAAGTCAGCATGTTCGGCACCCCGCCGGAAAGCCATCCGTCTTCGGCACCCCGCCGGAAAGCCCTTCGTCTTCGGCACCCGCCGGAATCCCGCCATCGCTACGAAAATCCTGCGCAGGTACGTGGAAACATTGTAATCATGGCCATGAAATTTCCCATATAAATATTGACCCCATTCAGCATGTCGTCCAACCCGAATGAACTCCCTTGAAAATAAAATATGTTGAATTAGAAGATCTGGATGCCAATTGATTTTATTTGCAGCATTTCCGTTTAGAACACAATGTTCTCGTACGTTTCAGTCATTCCGTTGTTAGTAGATTGGATATTTCAGACTTCTATTCCTCTTCGGTCAGTGAGTATTGGGTTGAGCGAGCTTAAGCGAGTACGAGGGGCAATAAGGGATAAACAGAGCGAGTTTGGGTTTCCGTTGGTTTGGCAAGTGGTTTGGAATATTCAGCCAGCAACCGTTCGAGGGCTGGGCTGCGAAATGGTGAGTTGACATCCGGGAAGGGGCGCCTAACATAGCTCTGGTCCTCACAAGTTCCAATACTCACGCTTCCACGGGTCTTCCGATGACAATTGACCGCCAGCTAAGGGTTGCGTACTTAGCTGGTAGTGCAGCCTGGGCACTGTTGTCCTTCTGACATCAGCTAGAGTGAGAGGGTGCGTACTGTGGGGTCTGCCTAGGATGTGGTGGGGTTCGACAGTGGGCTCTGTTGAACTTCTATAAAAAGCTGCATGTGTCCCCAAGCAGGCCCTATCAAAGCGACCGTGTGCCGCTCAAAGCGCACTAGCCTAGTCCTGGTGTTGGGTGGGACTTTAAACAAATTTAACCCGACTGATCGAGCGTCTGTCCACCAAGGAGGTGCGGCTCCAACAGCGTCTGTTCTGGCATCCAGCGGCTGAGTATGAAATGCTATTCCCCGGAAGCTATACCTAAGATGGCAGCCCCATCCCGGTGGATAGGGAATCTTGGGCCAACAACCTACTGTTCCCGAAACATCAATTTGTTCGAGAATCCGATAATGAAAGAATACGGACTGATTTTACGGCGACGACTCTTAGCGCGAAACAACGGACACGAATAGGAACATGGAACGTTTTAACCCTAGCCCAGCAGGGTAAATTGGCACAACTTGCCAATGAGGCACGCCGCATGAAGCTTGAGATCCTGGGACTGAGTGAAGTCCGTTGGCCAAACTTTGGAGAACACAGAACGCCGTCGGGACAAGTTCTGCTATACTCTGGTTTACGAGGTGAACACGCTCCCCGGCAACGCGGAGTTGGCTTCCTACTAAGCGCTCAGGCACACTCTGCGCTTATGAAGTGGGAACCTATAAGTGAAAGGATAATCGTTGCCAGATTTAGAACACGGGTCCGAAACCTTACTATAATCCAATGTTATGCGCCAACCGATGCTGCCGATCTGCAAGACAAAGAGAACTTTTACAGTCAACTCAATGCCGTCGTAGATAGAATTCCGAAGGCGATATCAAGATCTGTTTGGGCGACTTCAATGCAAAGATCGGATCCGACAACTCGAACCATGAGCGCATTATTGGACGCCATGGTCTCGGAGAAATGAGCGAAAACGGAGAGCTGTTCGCAGAATTTTGTGGTAATAACGACATGGTGATCGGGGATCGCTCTTCCTCATCGACCGGTTCACAAGGTCACGTGGGTCTCCCGTGACGGCTTTACAGAAAATCAAATCGACCACATCTGCATCAGCCGAAAATGGAAACGGAGCCTTCTTGATGTACGGAATAAACGTAGTGCCGATATCGCGTCTGATCATCACCTCCTCATCGGCGAAATACGCCTGCGCATTGCGCGGATTCGTCGGCAGGAGGAAAGAGTTGGACGACGATTCAACACACGCCGACTGGAAGATGCCACGGTGAAACGGTCCTTCGTTGAAGAACTGGAGACGCGTGCTGCAGATATTCCGGAAGGTGGCAGCGTGGAAGACCAATGGACCGCCATCAAGAATGCCTTCATCGCCACCAGCGAGAACAATCTGGGCGAACTACGCACCCAGAGAAAACAATGGATCACCGATGAGACCTGGAGGAAGATAGAGGAGCGAAGAGAAGCCAAAGCCGCGATAGAGCGATCGAAAACCAGAGGAGCCAAAGTCTTAGCCCGTCAACGATACACGGCTCTTGAGAAGGAAGTAAAACGCTCATGTCGACGGGACAAGCGAGCGTGGGCAGACTCTCTGGCCAACGAAGGAGAGAGCCGCCGCAACCGGGGACATTCGCCTCCTCTACGATATCTCACGACGCTTAAGCGGGGCGAAGATGAATGCTACGATGCCTGTGAAAGACGCGAATGATCAGTTATTGACCGACCCAACTGACCAGCTGAAACGCTGGTTCGAGCACTTCGAACAACTTTTTCAAGTGCCAACCAGGCCATCACCACCTCGGCATGATCTGCCTAGGATCCGACGTATAACACGTGTCAATACCGAAGCTCCATCACTGCTAGAGATTCAAACAGCCATCCAAAGCATGAAATCGAATAAAGCCCCAGGGGTCGACCGCATATCAGCCGAGATGCTCAAAGCTGACCCCATGACATCCGCTCAACTACTGCATCGTTTATTTCGTAATATCTGGGACACCGCAACTTTCCCGGTCGACTGGATGCAAGATATCTTAGTGAAGGTGCCCAAAAGGGTGACCTGACTGTATGCGATAACTGGCGAGGCATTATGTTGCTGTGTACCGTTCTCAAAGTTCTGTGCAAAATTATCCTAGCCCGGATTCAGGAGAAGATCGATGCGACTCTCCGGCGGCAGCAAGCCGGATTCCGTGCCGGAAGATCCTGTGTGGACCATATAGTCACGCTCCGCATCATTTTGGAGCAGGTCAACGAATTCCAAGAGTCCCTTTACTTGGTATTCATTGACTACGAAAAAAGCTTTCAACCGTCTCAATCACGAGAATATGTGGGGCGCCCTGAGACGCAAGGGAGTTCCTGAGAAAATCATCGGCCTCATCGAAGCACAGTACGAGGCCTTTTCGTGTAGAGTGCTGCACAATGGGGTCCTGTCCGACCCTATCCGGGTCGTAGCTGGTGTGAGGCAAGGATGTATTCTATCACCGTTACTGTTCCTCATCGTAATCGATGAGATTCTGGTAGATGCGATTGACCGTGAACCAAACCGCGGGCTGTTATGGCAGCCTATAACCATGGAGCACCTAAACGACTTCGAATTGGCGGATGACGTTGCACTACTCGCGCAACGGCGCTCTGATATGCAGAGTAAGCTCAACGACCTTGCCGATCGCTCCTCCTCGGCAGGTTTAGTCATCAACGTCAACAAAACCAAATCGTTGGATGTAAACACGGTGACTCCTTCCAGTTTCACAGTAGCCGGGCAACCAGTGGAGAATGTTGAAAGCTTCAATATCTTGGTAGCCAAATGGCGTCAGACGGCGGTACCAAGATCGACATAGGCGCACGGATCAAGAAAGCAAGGGCTGCCTTTGCGAGTTTAAGAAATATCTGGAAAAACAGGCAGATAAGTGAACGCACCAAAATACGAATTTTCAACTCTAACGTGAAATCTGTGCTGTTATACGCTAGCGAAACATGGTGTGTATCAGTGGAGAACACTCAACGGCTGCAGGTGTTCATTAACAGATGCCTGCGGTATATAATTCGGGCCTGGTGGCCTCACAACTGGATCTCAAACAACGAGCTCCATCGTCGTTGTCACCAGAGGCCGATAACAACAGAAATTCGGGATCGGAAGTGGGGCTGGGTCGGCCACACTCTACGTAGGGGCGGAAACGAAATCTGTAAGCAAGCATTAGACTGGAACCCAGCGGGACATCGCAGCAGAGGCAGACCCAGAGGCTCATGGCGGAGAAGCCTCAATAAAGAAATAAAAGAAGTCGACCGAAATCTAACCTGGCAACAGGTTAAAGCGATAGCCGGGCATCGCTCAGGATGGAGATCTTTCAAGTCGGCCCTTTGCACCACCGGAGGTGTACAGGATCCATAAACAAAAAACCGTTCGAGGATTTCCCCTGAGGTACTGTCTCAGATGTCACCAAAGTTACAAAAAACTTCAAACGATTTTACGAACGGTTACAAAGTTCCTGGGAAGATTCCCGGAGGAACTCTTGGAAAAAACTTCTGGAGAAACTCCCGGAGGAACTATCATAAGAACTTCCGGAGGAATTCCCACAAGGAAATTTCCAGATGAAATCCTGAAAGTATTTCCAGATGAATTACTGAAGAAATTACCGGATGAATTCCCGGGGGCTTGTTCTGAAGATATTCCTGGAGGAACTGTAAGGTATCCTGGAGGAACTCTCAAATTAATTTCCGAATGAAATTCTGGAGTAAATTCCGAGTGATGTCCGGAAAGAATTCTAGAACAACTTCGCGGAAAAAATTCCGCCGAAATTCCTGAAGGAATTCCTGGAGAAGTACCTGAAGGAATTCTGGGAAAAATACCTGGAAGATTTTCCGGGGAAATACTTGGACGAATTCCTGGAGAAGTTCCTAAAGAAATTTCTAGATGAATTCTTGAAGGATTATTTATTTATTTATTCAGACTAAGGCCGAAGTGGCCTGTGCGGTATATAAGGGTCTCCTCCATTCGGCTCGGTCCATGGCTACACGTCGCCAACCACGCAGTCTACGGAGGGTCCGCAAGTCATCTTCCACCTGATCGATCCACCTTGCCCGCTGCGCACCTCGCCTTCTTGTGCCCGTCGGATCGTTGTCGAGAACCATTTTCACCGGGTTACTGTCCGACATTCTGGCTACGTGCCCGGCCCATCGCAGTCGTCCGATTTTCGCGGTGTGAACGATGGATGGTTCTCCCAACAGCTGATGCAAATCGTGGTTCATTCGCCTCCTCCACGTACCGTCCGCCATCTGCACCCCACCATAGATGGTACGCAGCACTTTCCTTTCTGCGCGTTGTCCAAGTGCGCGTTGGTCCTCCACGAGCATCGTCCAGGTCTCGTGACCGTAGAGGACTACCGGTCTAATGAGCGTTTTGTAGATTGTCAGTTTGGTACGGCGGCGAACTCTATTCGATCGGAGCGTCTTGCGGAGTCCAAAGTACGTACGATTTCCAGCCTCTATGCGTCTCCGAATTTCTCTGCTGGTGTCATTTTCGGCAGTCACCAGTGAGCCCAAGTACACAAATTCTTCTACCACCTCGATTTCGTCACCACCGATGCAAACTCGCGGTGGGTGGCTCACATTGTCTTCTCTTGAACCTCTTCCTATCATGTACTTCGTCTTCGACGTGTTGATGACTAGTCCGATCCGCTTAGCTTCCCCCTTTAGTCTGATGTAGGCTTCCTCCATCTTCTCAAAGTTACGTGCCATAATATCTATGTCGTCGGCGAAACCAAATAGCTGGACGGACTTATTGAAAATTGTACCACTCGTGTTAATCCCTGCTCTTCGTATTACCCCTTCCAAAGCGATGTTGAATAGCAAACACGAAAGACCATCACCTTGCCGTAACCCTCTGCGGGTTTCGAAGGGACTCGAGAATGCCCCTGAAACTCGAACTACGCACATCACCCGATCCATCGTCGCCTTGATCAACCGTATCAGTTTATCCGGAAAACCGTGTTCGTGCATTAGCTGCCATAGCTGGTCCCGATCGATTGTATCATATGCGGCTTTGAAGTCGATGAATAGATGATGTGTGGGCACGTTGTATTCGCGGCATTTCTGTAGTACTTGGCGAATGGCGAACACCTGGTCCGTGGTGGAGCGTTCGCCCATAAAACCCGCCTGGTACTGCCCCACGAACTCCCTTGCAGTTGGTGCTAGTCGACGGCATAAAATTTGGGAGAGTACCTTGTAGGCGGCGTTCAGCAATGTGATTGCGCGGTAGTTGCTACAATCCAGCTTATCGCCCTTTTTGTAGATGGGACACACGACACCTTCCATCCACTCCTGCGGCAAAACTTCCTCCTCCCAAATCTTGGTAATGACCCAGTGCAGCGCTCTAGCCAGTGCCTCACCACCGTGTTTAAATAGCTCTCCTGGTAGTTGGTCAACCCCAGGGGCTTTGTTGTTCTTCAACCGGTCAATCTCCTCCTGGATTTCCTGGAGATCCGGAGCCGGGAGGATTATGTCCTGCGCGCGTTCTCCCAGGTCCATCACCATACCGCCATCTTCGTCTGCCACATCGCCATTCAGGTGTTCTTCGTAGTGCTG
Organism: Armigeres subalbatus; assembly: GCF_024139115.2. Lineage (NCBI taxonomy): Eukaryota > Metazoa > Arthropoda > Insecta > Diptera > Culicidae > Armigeres > Armigeres subalbatus. The sequence continues at coordinate 173,185,058 of NC_085140.1, forward strand.
CCGCCACCTTTGGATCACCTCACGCTCGTTTGTAAGAAGGTTCCCGTTTATGTCCTTACACATATCAGGCTGTGGCACGTGGCCCTTACGTGAACGGTTTAACTTCTCATAGAACTTTCGTACGTTATTAGCGCGGTGCAGTTGCTCCGTCTCTTCACGGTCTCGATCTTCCTGCTGGTGCTTTTGCTCCAGAAAATCGAGTTTTGTCTGTGCCGTGCCCGTTTATATCGTGCCTCGTTCGCCCTCGTGCGGTGTTGCAGCAATCTCGCCCATGCTGCATTCTTCTCTTCCACTAACTGATCACATTCGCCGTCATACCAGTCGTTTCTCTGATCCGGGGGCACCGTGTCAAGTGCAGCGGTTACGGTGCTCCCATCGGCGGATCGAATATCTCTCCAGCCATCTTCAAGAGACGCTGCGCCTAGCTGCTCTTCCGTTGGGAGTGCCACTTCCAGCTGCTGCGCGTATTCTTGGGCTAGTCTACCGTCTCGTAGCCGCCCGATATTAAGCCGCGGCGTCCGACTTCGACGCGTGTTGTACACCGTCGAGAGTTTTGAGCGCAGGCATACTGCAACGAGGTAGTGGTCGGATTCAATATTCGCACTGCGGTAAGTGCGGACGTTCGTGATGTCGGAGAAGAATTTACCGTCGATTAGAACGTGGTCGATTTGGTTTTCTGTTTCTTGGTTAGGTGATTTCCATGTGGCCTTGTGGATATTTTGCGGGGAAAGAAGGTGCTTCGGACTACCATTCCGCGGGAGGCTGCGAAGTTTATGCATCGTTGGCCGTTGTCATTCGATACGGTGTGCAGACTATCCGGTCCGATGACCGGTCTATACATTTCCTCCCTTCCTACCTGTGCGTTCATGTCACCGATGACGATTTTAACGTCCCGCAGTGGGCATCCATCGTATGTCTGCTCCAGCTGTGCGTAGAACGCTTCTTTCTCGTCGTCGGGTCTCCCTTCGTGTGGGCAGTGCACGTTGATGATGCTATTGTTGAAGAAACGGCCTTTAATCCTCAGCTTGCACATCCTTGCGTTGATTGGCTGCCACCCAATCACGCGTTGGCGCATCTTACCCAGCACTATGAAGCCGGTTCCCAGCTCGTTGGTGGTGCCACAGCTTTGGTAGAAGGTAGCCGCTCGATGCCCGCTTTTCCACACTTTCTGTCCTGTCCAGCAAATCTCCTGCAGCGCCACGACGTCGAAGTTGCGGGGATGTAATTCATCGTAGATCATCCTGTCGCAACCTGCGAAACCTAGCGACTTGCAATTCCATGTTCCAAGCTTCCAATCGTGATCCTGTATTCGTCGCCTGGGTCTTTGCCGATTATATCGAGTCGCATTATCTCTTATATTGTTCGTAATGATTGGTTTTCTAGGCGGCTTATTGGGCCTGCGCAAACCTCCTGTCTCGTCGGAGGGCCGTCGTGTCAGGGCTGTTTAGCGTCCCACCTAACACCAGGACTTGGGCTTGTGCGCTTTGAGCGGCACACGGTCGCTTTGGTGGGGCCTACTTGCGGATACATGCAGCTTTTTATAGAGGTTTAACAGGGCCCACTGTCAAACCCCACCACATCCTAGGCAAGCCCCACAACTCGCATATGGCCTGGGGAGGGATCGCCAAGCCCTTGGACATAGTCCCTGCTGACCATCTTGAAGGATATTCCGACGTAATTGCGAAAAGAAGTCCAGAATATAATCGTAGATATGATATGAATTCATGGAGGTATTCCCGGAAACATTCCTGGAAGTTATCCCGGGGGAATTAAAGGATGAGTTCCTGGAGGAATGCCCGGAAAAGTTCTTAGAATATTTACAAGTGAAATTATGGAGCGAAATCGGAGGATTTCCGTCATAAATTTCTCAAAAAAAAATTCTTGTGGCATTTTGGGAGGAAATTCCGTATGTATTCTTGATGAAACTCTCGAATGCATTGCTGAAGGAAATACCGGAGATTTTTTCTGGAAGAATATCCGAAGATATTTCTAGAAGTAAAACTTTGAAAGGAGTAAAAAATCGTCAAGGAATTTCCTTAGTTTGGAAATTTCCTAAGGAATAAGAATTACATGAGAAGGATTTTCGAACGATTTACAGAAGAATTTGTGGATAACTTTCCGGAGGAATTTAGAAGAACCCAAGGGAGCCTCTAGAAGGATTTCAAGGAGAATGCTTGAGCCCGAAATGTTTCGAAAACTTCCATATATTATGGATCCTGGAAACCTGATAAGTTTTTGGGAATCTTTTGAATTTCAACCACCTATTTCTGAATATGATTGGAACTTCTAATAAATCTGCTTAAGGGTCAAATTACCGCCATCCAGTCATAGACAAGAAACCCACATGCTTGTTCCACCCCTGCAGTCACGTGCTTGTACCACCCCCAGGAAAATTCCGCCCACCGAGGAGAAAATGCATACTCCAGCTGAATCGGGGGAGTATTCTTGTTTTAAAACTACGTCTACATCAGCATATAGTGGTGACTTCAATACATCCGTGGGATGCTACATTTGGATGAATTTCGTAATATTATTGAAAAAGTTGTTGAAAAAATGTTTCTCCTGGAGGGGAAATTGTCGATTTACACTCACGCTCTCTTATACTTTGCAGATACTTGAAAATCATCGTTCAGTGTTGCGTGTTGATTTGTTCTATATGATATGCTTGTTTTCTCGAATAAAATAATCTATGGAAATGTTGCTTATCATGCTATATGTTGACACTAAATATTAGATGTAAGCTAGAACTGTAAAAACGCAAGCATTCATAAGCAACGCAGGTTATTTATTTTTTCATAATTCAAGTGTTGATTAGGTAGTGCTGCTAAAACGGCTTTTCATGTACACAGAGAGAAGACCGATCATATGATTATGAGAACAATCCATTGAGGTTCAGTTAGTAGGGATTAGGGAAAGCACCTGTCCAGCGTACTGGTTTCGTGGGATCAAACCCCACCGAAGGGAGCGGTTACCCTCCAACACTTTTTCCGAACTAAATCTATCACATGTTGTGCAATGCATAAATCGAGTTTCAGGCATAGCATTCCATTGAATCTGAACGAACATTTGAGAAGGTAGTCAACTGCACCATAATTTTACATTCATGAAAAAGGTAGATAAAAAATTGTGTAATTCGGAATAGGATGCACAACAAATCAATCTCAGATGTATTTTTGAGGTTGTTTATGCGTATCACTATGATCTATGTACAGGTATTGAAAAAGACGTTAAAAATTTGTAGAAAAATATAGAGTTTGATATTATTTCAAATGTTTATGTACTTTGTACAAAATCAGATCAGAGCGAATGAGTAGGTCCTCCGAAAAAAAAGGAAGCGAACAGCAAAAAAAAGGAAGTCGATTTGTTGTATGACATTTGGACCTTAAAAACCAATTATAAACGCTTGATGATCCTTTGAATGAAACGTTATTATTAGTATTAATATCTTTATTAATGAGGTTTTCGGCCCTGGACCGGTTCGCCTCGTATAAAATGAAACGTTAGAAATCCCTCGAAGATAATAATTCAAATAGAATTTCAGAAATCGGTTGATGCATCGTCAAACGCATCTCTGTGGCTTATGCAGTGTTTTGACTTCCTAAGCAAACTTCTTTATTAACTATGAGATGAAAAGAACTTGTGGAAAATCTCGTAAAATTTCTCGAAGTCTAGACAATTTTGCGGAGAGAAGATGTACATATTCAAAGAAATCACAAATATATAGAATCTCTAGTCCAAATTATAACATAGCATAGCATTAAACCCTTGCACAAATCGTAGATGGAGTTGCAGAGATAAGCATATCCACAATCATTGTAAATCTGCCACAATCTACAATTAAGCGGACCCGATTTTCTCCACATACCTAGCCACGCCACAAGTGCTTTTATTTTATAATAGTCCTAACATCTGCTTAAGAAAGCACTCGGAACAAAATAAGGACAAAAATTCTCTATTCTACTAACGGATGACAACTAAAAAACTGGAATGATAAAATGGCTCGTAGTCTTGCTGATATGACATAACTGCTAGACGGCTCAGCCTAATCGATTTTCGGAATGCTGCTTTTGATCCTGCTTATGAGTTGTTTCGTATTTTTGGCCTTCCAATCATTTTTGTATAAGGTACCCCGCCCGGGGCAAGTGAAAGTACGGGGTAAGTGGGTACTATGGCTGCCGATGAATCGGTGAATGTTTTTAATGGTAGCAATGTTCTAGAAAGATGAAGCAGAACTCTCAACGAATTCACCCTACACAAAAATATTAGAAATCAAAACCAATATCAATGCTATTGCTTGATCATGACTTTGAACTACCGGGAAAATCTAATACTTATATTTTACTTCAATGGATTTCCAACAAAAAAGTCGTTTCTAAATTTATCACTGATGTGGAAAGAAAATATTTTGAGCAATTAAATAATTGTGTGACACCGGCAACGATTTAAAAGTTTTAATTTAAGCAAAAATCTGCAATTTTACTTGCCCATGAGTTTTAACATAAGTGGGGCAAGTGGGAAATAGTTGAACAAGATTGTTGTCTAGTGAATAATAACTTCGAAATTCATATAGGGGATATGACGGTTTTGGCAGGTTTTGTTCTATTATTGTCAGTGGGTTTTCTATAACCAATTATGCTCAAATTTAGCCTAAACATTCTTTGCATATCAAAGAATATTGTGGCTGAATTTCATAAAATTTGCATAAAACAAAAATTCTCCTGACAATAATAGAACAAAACCTGCCAAAGCCGTTATTTCCCCTATCATTTGGATCTGAGTTAGCTGCAGTTTTATATCGTTGGTTTCATTGTTAAAATGTATTGCACAGATTATTACCAAATCTGTCTGATAATTATCTCCCGCCAAAAAAAAAACGCCTTGGTTAAAACTATGCGAATATTTTCCGTTTATACTACAAACGATCTATTTTACATTAGGTCAGCAGGTTTTGTCTTATGTTTTGTTATTTTCAAATTTCTCATGAGATTTACGAATTTTTAGAGAAATAAAGTGCTACCAATATTTTTTGTAATTGAATAAATGACTTCCAACACGTCTACACTTCAACAACAGAGGCATATAATGATTTATCAGTGGTTAATGTTAATGAATATCCAGTTTTCTATGTATGCTAAGTATGCTAAGTATGGATTTAGTGTGGATATTGGTAAGAATTTTAAAGAAACTACTTGAAACTGTGTTGTGCTTAAAGATGGTTAAAGATCTCCAACTCGAACTTTGTTCAAAATATCTACCACGTCATCAAATGGGCATATGCACTTTCTGGAAATCCAATTTTCGTGATGATCAAAGTTGTCCAATACGTGCTCGATATGTCAAGGCTTTTTTTTTAAGCTAGATCAACTGAGATTTTGTAATGTCCACAGTATCAGTATGTATTCAATCAGGTATTCCACCCACCTCATACATATACGAATTACATATTTACTGGATTTTAAAAATTGTGGGCGATCATGTTTTCAGAAATTGCCTCCAACATCTTCCATTTAGAAAAAACGGATTTTTTTTATGAACTACAGATCATATCTAATAGTGGAACTATCTAGACCACAGCAGAAATCAAACCGATCTATTTCATTACATCTAAAAAGGATGCTTTTCGTTGTAGTTTGCACACGTAAGGCACGGTAAGCTATGGGTGGCCGAAATAGCGTGATATGAAAAAAATCTAGACACTGCACATTTCTTCCGTCGAATTTTATTATACCTGCTATAAGTATTGCAAATGGGTCAATACAGGTCAAGTCCACGAAATATTTGCAGGTTTCTACCAATATCATCATCAGTGACATGGCTCTAGAGAACTTCTGATAACACCAGCTTATGAAACACAAAACAAATCCAAAGTCCATGCACCATCATGTATACAAGTAATCATCATTCACAAAATGTGCATAACGTTACGATTAGAGGAGGGTAGTACAAAACGCACCAGTAAAAGATTGTTTCCGCTTTTGCTCTCTATTTGGTTCTTAACTACATTGTGCTTACAAAGTTTGTTTATTAAAACTTATACTGATTCCTCAAATACTGCACCCAAAAAACAAATGTATCATTGTTTGTATAAAATCTTGGCATATACATTTCTAAAGAAATTATAAGAAATTAAAGCTTGTTATACAGTCTTCGTATTAAAATAATTCGAAATTGTGATATTTTTATACAATGATTATATATACAATTGAAATCTTCCGAATTTGTATATGCCCAAGTTTTATACAAATTTTGCAAGGTTCTAATATTGAACTGTATTAAAATCTGCCATCCGCTTATTGAGTGTGGTTTCCAGAGCAACTTTTTTTTTATTTTCTATTTTTAAATACGCACGTCTTCATTTAGTTATACGAGTTATTGCCTATTACGGATGGAAACATGAACAAAAGTTAATTCCAGAAAAGGCTATTTATCATTTAAGACTATTTTCCCTGCTTACTCGTACTTCGCTTGCAATCACACAGTAGGGTCTCCTAAAACACGGTTTCCTGAAAATAATAAATTGTGGAGACACAGACCCTTTGAGATTTTATCAAAAAGTTATGTTCTTATAAAGTGTTAGGGGGGAAGACGGCTTTGGCAGGTTTTGTTCTATTATTGGCAGGGGGTTTTTGTCGACCAAATTTTATGAAATTTGGCCACAATATTCTTTGATATGCAAAGAATGTTTAGGCCAAATTTAAGCCTAGTCAGTCATAAAAAAAACTCCACTGCCAATAATAGAACAACACCTGCCAAAGCCGTCATTCCCCCTATTTTCATTTTCAAAGACTGATTCCGGAGTGGCCTTTGTAGTATGTGCATAAAAATCGTATCCACTCTGCTCGAACTATGGCTCCACGTCGCCAACCACGCAGTTTACGGAGGGTCCACAAAACGTCTTTCACCTAATGGACCCAGTTGGTCGCTGCGCACTTCGCCTTCTTGTGTCCGTCGGATTGTTGTCCAGAACCGTTTTCACCAGGTTACTGTCCAACATTTTGGCTACGTGCTTGGCCCACCGCAGTCGTCCGATTTTTGCGGCGTAAACTACCAACAGCTTATACAAACTCGTGGTTCATTCGTCTCCGTCATCTGTACCCCACCATAGATGAAACGCAGCACATTCCTTCGAAGACTCCAAATGCGCGTATGTACTTCACGGTAAGTACATGTGTCCGTGGAGTTTGGTACGATAGTCACACAATTGAAAAATATAATTAAAAACCCTTGATAAAGAGGCGTGTTTTTTTCATTAATTTTCTTGGTAAAATTGGATCCTAATGAAAATTGCCACAATTGGTCATTGCGTTCTGGAGTTATTGATAAAACATTGATTGTTGAGTGCAATGTGTAAAAACTCAATATATGTAATACAGCATGTGGAACACGCTGTAAAATTCCTACGTACGGATCCCTACTGAACTACCCCATTAGTGCTGCTGTAGGAAACTGTACTGTAAAAATCAATTCACGCCCAACGATAGACTTTCTGTTTTCGTATTCATTATCCCTGCTAGTGGTCTGATCACGCACCAATCGCAAGATCCCAAATCAGGCGAGAGTGCTACGAGAAAGACCGCCCAATATGTGGAACATTTGATGTGCTTGTAGAATCTCAAATTCTTCTTTTTTTTTAAACCAAGACTATGTTGCAAACGAATGATTAACTTTTCGTGTGTTTGAGCGACAAAAATGCATGATTTGCTATTGATCGGTCAAATGAAATAGAATGAATAAACAGACAATATTATCTGTAATTCAACAGTTATTTATTTCAATAAGAAAGAATCAGTTTTTAGGTTGAATAGAAAATGGAGATCATTTTTCGTTGCCAAAGCTTTGAATTTATTGATGGTTGTATTTCAAGGATCGGTCAAAGTGAAGAGCTTCGGGTAAAATTCTATAACCACGTTTTACTGAATAAGAATTTGAATGATATCGATGTAATTTTCACATGTGAGTGAGTGATTTAGTGCATCTTCTTCTTCTTATTGGCATTACATCCCCACACTGGGACAGAGCCGCCTCGTCGCTTAGTATTCATTAAGCACTTCCACAGTTATTAACTGCGAGGTGTCTAAGCCAGGTTACCATTTTTGCATTCGTATATCATGAGGCTAACACGATGATACTTTTATGCCCAGGGAAGTCGAGACAATTTCCAATCCGAAAATTCCCTAGACCGGCACCGGGAATCGAACCCAGCCACCCTCAGCATGGTCTTGCTTTGTAGCCGTGCGTCTTACCGCGTCTTACCGCACGGCTAAGGAGGGCCCCTAGATTTAGTGCATCAGGCCGAACTAAATATCAAATTACAAACGCGAAATTATAAAATGAATGAAACATCGTAGGTAAGTATAAAATGATATCAATGTATGCCTCAGGTTATAACATAGTTATGAAAAATATACCATTTTCATAGCTTATTTTTTTTGTCATTGGCCTAAGACAACATTGGCTAGGGCAGTACGTAGTCGTAGTCATATCCATCCCGCAAGGTTATCGTCAGTCACGCAGTATATGAAAGGTCCGCTAAACTGTTTTCGCCTAATCGATTCATATTTTTGCTTTTCTCGAACACTAAGTTTACAAAAAGGTGATTTGTTCGCTCCAAAAACAAGCTTTTAACTTTAATCATAGCGCGTTTTTTAAGGTCAAAGAGCCTAGTTCCATGTATACTGTTGAGCTAGCAGTTATACACAATTCACTCAAGCAAATTACATTTCTACCTCTTGACCACCATTTTATCTCTGACATTCTAAGTTCCCTTGAAATTGTTTGGTCAATGAAACCGGTTAAGCGCTCAGCGTAGATTGAAAAAAGAAAGTTTCCGTCGGTAGCAGAATTACAAGCATTGGCGTAATTAAGGGGGGGGGGCGGGGGGGGGGGGGGCTGGCCCCCTCCAGACCTACTTGTGGCCCCCCCAGAAAATTTTGAAAAGTAATTCCAACTTAGTCAGTTTTTATTTCATTTACATATTTCCTACATATTTCTTAATTTTGATTATGAATTCTATAAACATATTTTTTGTTGCGTTATCACATCTACTATGACCATTTGTTCAGCAAAGCATCGACATATTTAAGTTGGACCCCCGGGAACATTTTATCGATTTTTAAGCTAAAATCAATGCCGCTTCTAATTCAGTTGCTAGCTTAAAATAATAAATTTGTTCTGCATTTGTTTGACTAGTATCCTGGTCGCAGAAACATAAAAACATAATTGTATTAAGATATAAATATTTCTGTTCTATTAAACTACCATCCGCTTCAAAAAAGACTGAAGCAACTACATCAAAATGAGCACATGTACACAATTCCGGTCAATGAAATTTCGAACGACCATTCTTTCGAAAATCTTCGAGTTAATCGCAAGGTATGCCGCAAAACAGTTGATCAAATTCCTATGGAGCTTTTTGCTCTCGCTATATAATTCTGGCACAGAAAGATATAAAACTATAAAACTTAAGAATCTTTATAAGAATGACAGAAAAATCAACTACGCATTCCATTGAAAGTATTAGGACAAAACTTAGGCAACCTTCGCACTCACAACAGAGATAGCATTAAAGAAATATTTTTATAATCCTCAAAAGATCTTGTTCCATTTATTTTTTTGGCGATTTCATAAGGATCATCGGAAAACTCTTTTGTGCCTGCTTTAGTTAGAATTTATTTTTTAGGATAAAAAAAATAGATTTAGAAACCAGTTCGTATCAGAAAACATTTCTTTTGCAGCACAATTCAGATCGATTTGGTTGCTTCTGAAGTCTCATGGAATTTATGACTCATAAAAAACACTTTAGGATTCATTATTGATTATGACAATATTTCGTGGAATTTATTCCACATCTAAAGAGTTTCAAAAATCGAGATCTTTATGCATTAAGTAATTATGGAAATGCTTGAAAACTTTCAGAAATATACTAATATCGAATTTCATTTATAGATAATTCGAAGAAGATTCTTGAATCTTAGATTACACACTTATCCACATTTAGTAACATGGAGAAGTCAAGTTGACACAGACACAGCGTTTTGGAGCAATCACAGCATCATTGGAAATCAATTGTATTATTCGCGATTTTTTTTATGTTAGTTCTAGGACGAACGAGTGATAAACTAAGTCAAACAATTTCTATTGCAATCCATGCGCACAGTGCTTTAAATCGCCTTTGAAAATTACATCCCACCAGCTGGTGCCAAGGCCCCCCCTAGACCGAGACTCTAGTTACGCCTATGATTACAAGCGCGTGTCGTCTTGACCATATCAGCGGAAAATCATCGAGCAGCATCGGCCTCGGAAGCAAACGAGTATGTAATTTTTTTTTTCGCAGGATTTTGATTCTAGATTGGTTGCTGTTTGTGATTGATAGCTACTTTATTGAATATAAATCTGTTCCTTTCAGGACTATGAAAACAAACTGATACGAGAGGAAATTTCTTCAAAGTACGAAACAGAATCGCATGGCGACGGCATAAAAATCAATCGCAACGGTGCATGTGAATGTGAAAAAAAAAGAAAAATGCCCTTTGATGTTTATTTTATTATTGATGTAAAAACTTGTTACATGGGACATTATGACAAAAAGAATTCAATAACTTCATAAAGAAGTGTATCATGGCCATAAAATAGCACTTGCTAAAGATTATTTTAGTATATAAAATTACTTTCAATGAGTTTTTGAGTTTATTTGACTATAAAGTCCCCTGTAATAAGATATTTTTATAGTATCATTGTCAAATATCAATTGAAAATTATTACTTCATCATTTCCTAACTCAAAATAAAAAAAAAGTGTATTTCCCATCACCTCTTATCTAATACCACATTGATGCTCGAATAATATGACTATTCATGAAGCTTGAGATTCTAGGACTGAGTGAAGTCCGTTGGCCAAACTGTGGAGAACACAGAACGCCGTCGGTACAAGTTCTGCTATACTCTGGTTCACAAGGTGAACACGCTCCCTGGTATCGCGGAGTTGGCTTCCTACTAAGCGTTCAGGCACACTCTGCGCTTATGAAGTGCTGCCTGAACCGATGCTGCCGATCTGCAAGAAAAAGAGAAACTTCTACAGTAAACCCAATGCCGTTCTAGATAGAATTTCGAAGGGTGATGTCAACATCTGTTTGGGCGACTTCAATGCGAAGATCGGATCCGACAACTCGAACCGTGAGCGCATTATGGGACGCAATGGACTCGGAGAAATGAGCGAAAACGGAGAGCTGTTCGCAGAGTTTTGTGGTAATAACGACATAGTGATCGGGGGATCGCTCTTCCCTCATCGACCGGTTCACAAGGTCACGTGGGTCTCCCTTGACGGCTTTACAGAAAATCAAATCGACCATATCTTCTTCTTCTTCTTATTGGCATTATATCCCCACACTGGGACAGAGCCGCCTCGCAGCTTAGTGTTCATTAAGCACTTCCACAGTTATTAACTGCGAGGCTTCTAAGCCAGGTTACCATTTTTGCATTCGTATATCATGAGGCTAGCACGATGATACTTTTATGCCCAGGGAAGTCGAGACAATTTCCAATCCGAAAATTGCCTAGACCGGCACCGGGAATCGAACCCAGCCACCCTCAGCATGGTCTTGCTTTGTAGCCGCGCGTCTTACCACACGGCTAAGGAGGGCCCATCGACCATATCTGCATCAGCCGAAAATGGAAACGGAGCCTTCTTGATGTACAGAATAAACGTAGTGTCGATATCGCGTCTGATCATCACCTCCTCATCAGCGAAATACGCCTGCGTATTGCGCGGATTCGTCGACAGGAGGAGAGAGTTGGACGACGGTTCAACACACGCCGTCTGGAAGATGCCACCGTGAAACGGTCCTTCGTTGAAGAACTGGAGACGCGTGCTGCAGATATTCCGGAAGGTGGCAGCATGGAAGACCAATGGATCGCCATCAAGAATGCCTTCATCGCCTCCAGCTAGAACAATCTGGACGAACTATGCACCCAGAGAAAACAATGGATCACCGATGAGACTTGGAGGAAGATAGATGAGCGAAGAGAAGCCAAAGCCGCGATAGAGCGATCAAAAACCAAAAGAGCCAAAGTCTTGGCCCGTCAACGATACTTGGCTCTTGAGAAGGAAGTAAAACGCTAAGGTCGACGGGACAAGCGAGTGAGGGCAGACTCTCTGACCGACGAAGGAGAGAAAGCCTCAGCAACCGGGGACATTCGCCTCCTCTACGATATCTCACGACCCTTAAGCGGGGCGAAGATGAATGCAACGATCCCTGTGAAAGACGTGAATGATCAGTTATTGACCGACCCAACTGACCAGCTGAAACGCTAGTTTGAGCACTTCGAAAAAGTTTTTCAAGTGCCAGCCAAGCCACCACCACCTCGGCATAATCTGCCTAGGATCCGACGTATAACACGCGTCAATACCGAAGCTCCATCACTGCTAGAGATTCAAACGGCCATTCAAAGCATGAAATCGATTAAAGCCCCAGGGGTCGATCGCACATCAGCCGAAATGCTCAAAGCTGACCCCATGACATCCGCTCAACTACTGCATCGTTTATTTCGTAATATCTGGGACACCGCAACTTTCCGGGTCAACTGGATGCAAGGTATTTTCGTGAAGGTACCCAAAAAAGGGTGACCTGACTGTATGCGATAACTGGCGAGGCATTATGTTGCTGTGTACCATTCTCAAAGTTCTATGCAGAGTCATCCTAGCTCGGATTTAGAAAAAGATCGATGCGACTTTCCGGCGGCAGCAGGCCTGATCCCGTGCCGGAAGATCCTGTGTGAACCATATTGTCTCGCTCCGTAACATTCTGGAGCAGGTCAACGAATTCCAAGAGTCCCTTTACTTGGTATTCATTGACTACGAAAAAGTTTTCGACCATCTCAATCACGAGAATATGTGGGGCTTTCTATGACGCAAGGAGGTTCTTGAGAAAATCATTGGCCTCATCGAGGCACAGTACAAGGCCTTTTCGTGTAGAGTGCTGTACAATGGGGTCTTGTTCGACCCTATCCGGGTCGTAGCTGGTGTGAGGCAAGAATGTATTCTATCACTGTTACTGTTCCTCATCGTAATCGACGAGATTCTGGTAGGTGCGATTGACCGTGAACCAAACCGTGGGCTGTTATGGCAGCCTACAACCATGGAGCACCTAAACGACTTCGATTTGGCTGATGATTTTGCACTCCTCGCTCAACGGCGTTCTGATATGCAGAGTAAGCTCAACGAGCGCTCCTCTTCGGCAGGCTTAGTCATCAACGTCAACAAAATCTTCCAGTTTCAAAGTAGCCGGGCAACTAGTGGAGAATGTTGAAAGCTTCCAATATCTTGGTAGCCAAATGGTGTCATGCTCGCTCAGTTATGTGCTATCGGTTATATGGTTTAGAAATATTTGGCATCGGCGTCATTCAGAAGCGATAAATAGTTTGTTTTACCCAATAAATAGCAGAACAAAACATACATACGCAAACATTCATTAATATCTATTATGGGTTTCGTGGCCGTGCGGTTAGCGATGTCAATCGTCTAAACGCATGTGCTGTGGAGTGTGGGTTCGATTCCTGGCCCAGTAAGGAGAAAACTTTTCGTAAAGCGAAAAGTTCTCCACTTGTCTACTGGGGGTTGTGTAAACGTCCTTCTCCGTTGTCTCATGCTAGATGTATAGTGTTCAGTCTGTGCGACCTCTGGTCGAAGACGGTGATTCTGGCTTGATGTCTTTTGACACTTTGAGACTATAATATCATCAATTATCTATAAATAGAATTATTTTTACAGCAAATATAAAAATAAGCGTAAAATGCACTTTGATGCTTATTTGACATCAAAATCCCTTAAATTTCCAACTTTTATCAAAAAATATGTATGATTCTCTTCTATGGGTAATGAGGAGGAAAACACATTTTTATTACATAATGATAAATATAAAATGACAAAATATCTGGAAAATCGTGTTACATGAGACGTTAGGGTAAAATGAGCTCAATAACTACATAAAAAATTGTCCAGCGTCCATGAAACCACACTCGCTGAATCCCTCAGAAATTTATCTTCTGAATGTGCCCTTGATCTCCTCTGTGAGTTGTTCGTGAAGAAAGTTATCAGTTTTTTTCATATTTGAAATCGGATTTCCCCAATGTGCGATGGTCCTACGTTGTCCAACGTCTACCTTGCGGTTGTATATTGTACAAAACAAAAGATATTTTAGTTACCAGATAAAGATTGTCGCTGTCGTCGCTGTCCGGAACATCTTTTGCTGGCGAGGATAGGGGAGCTAAATGTTAACGAAGGAAAATCCATACGATTTGACAGCTTGGTAACCAACATGTTCCGGACAGCAGAACAAAGGGAACCGAAGCCACAATCTTTATCTAGTAACTAAAATATCTTTTTACAAAACTCTTCTGATTTTTTATAATGTATGTAAAAGGCATTATTAGCTTCAGCTAAATTGATCATGGGGGTTTGTAAACTTTGCTTTTTAATATCAGTTAGCTCAATCTCAATTTTTAGTTTTTTAATGCTTTTCTAATTAATGCTGTATTGTGTCAAAATTTCATGATTTCACAAACACATTATTTCTCTGGAGAGCCTCCGTTAAGGCGAATAGTTGAACGATACAACTGAAAATAAATTTTTATTCAACCTTTACACTGGTTTTCGCTGATGTTTCGTCTTTATCATTTTATAATGAATGAACATGGCTCATTGACGGCCATTGATATTAGGATATTTCAACACAAGTGCGTAATGACGCCATTATGCAAATTGAATAAGTGTAATTATTATAATTGTCTCGCTGTTTGTTCACATGAAACTTATTCACACATGCGAACAGTAGGAATATTTATCTTGTCGCATTAGTGATAGCGTCATGTGCAACCTGCATGGTGCACAGAGCCATTTTTTCATAATGCAACGTAAAACAAATTTGCCAAAGGTTAGTTTTCAATTGCATTCCAAACCGTAAACGTTAAATATACAACTCCTCATGTGCCACCTAAAAGGCATACATTTGGTAGCTCTGCTGTTGTTCTCATCAACACCAGCTTGCTCAGCAGAGCAGCCATCAGAGGACTCAGCTATCAACTCATACAACGATGATATCGCAGCACATCAGGATGCATCGGATCGAGCGGGACCTTTCGATATTAAGCCTCCATCGTTGACCACGGAGAAACCTAGCACTAGTTCTGAGTCCTCATCACCCATATCTGGAATAGGTGGGTTCCCATCACTTCCGGGCGGTGAATCATCTCCCGGTGGACAGAGCATTCGGCCTACATTGGTGCTTGGCTCTTTCCAGGCGATCATCACACCATTCGATCCAAGTATGTTAGGATCTTTGGTAGGAGCGTTAGGTGGGTCCGGTGGTAATCCTTCGTTACCCAGTTTTCCATCTTTCGGTGGTAGTAAGGAATAAAATACGGATGGGTTTGTTTCTTATTTTCGTATTTTGCAGTAGTAAATCAGGAAACTCTTCGTAAAACTGTAATTACTATAAACCATAAAACTGTATGAAAGAACCACCTGATCATCCTTGACAGGATATTAATATCGGCAACTACCGTTCATCATCGAGCAAATAGTTTATGCTACAATACTGCCGCTAACCGCAAGTCAGACTTATCTGGATATGGCGTCCATATACAGATAAGTCTGACTTGCGGTTAGCGGCAGAATAGATCTAATAGAGGATCGCAGTTGCACACCCTAAAAGGAATAAATATAAAGAATAGCCATGTCCTTGCAGTTAATTATGGAGAAGGATGAAATATTAGTTAGAATGAAAGTCATTCGTGCGATCCTATTTGTTTTACTGTGTGCAAATTATTTAGAACTTTTTGGTGGAATGTCTACCCTTGCCATAAGACGAGTTAGTACTATCCCATTTAATTCCAGCACTCGATTGTGTTTCGCACTTGACTCGACTTGGAGAAAATGATCGCTGCTTATACTATTTATTCTTAACAGGTACAATATTTTATTTCTTAACACTTAACTCTTATTTCTTAACAGGTACAATATCTTATTCTACTACTGATCTGTCTGGTCTGATGAAACTTTTGGCCATTTGACCATCTTCCAAACGGCCAAAACGGCCAAACGGCATTTTCGGCCAAATGACTATTTCGGCCAATTTTCTGATTCGATCGAATGACATTTTTGGTCAAATGGCCCTTTCTGCCAAACGACCATTTCGGTCATATGTCTCGTATGTTACCGATGTTATTAGGCCATATGTTGATTTTTAATTAACCTTTTGTCTGTGCTCTGGGGTCAATATGACCCCAGGCCACTTTGAGTGGCTGCCATTTTTTTAATTTTCAACCGAATCTCCTAATTTTTGGTAGTTTGGTAAAACTCGCCGAGATCTGTCTCCTAGATGCAAATTCACTTTAAAAATCTTGAAGATATGCGCTACAGTGTACTTTTTTCAAAAAACTTACGTTGTCTGTGCTCTGGGGTCAAATTGACCCCAAATTGAAATTGCTATAACTTTTTTACTGCTTGGCCAATTTTGGATTTTTGGGGCTGTTTCGAAAGATAATTTAATCATCTTTCAGGACGTTACCAAAGATTGACTATAGGTGGGCGGGTACATCGCGGGGAGGGGTTTTCGTAAAAAAGGGTAAAAAACAGTGATTTTTCATGCTTATTTTACTTATATCTGAAAATACTACCCATTTTGAACTGTACCCTTTCAAAAATGTTATGCAGGAAGGCCTGTGCTTTGACATGAGGCATTGACTAGTTTAGAGCTTGGTCGCTAGGTGGCGGTATATTTGAATTCATTATTTTATATTACTCAAGTAATTCCGATATATGGAATTTTCTTCATTGTAAATATTCTTATCGCACAAATTTGAAATTTGTAAAGATAACGTCTTTAACAAAGTTCGTCTGGTGGGAATGGGCTGTCATGTGATGGAATAAATATTTAGGAAATTTACAAATAGGCGGCGCTAGTGTATTTGCAATATTCTTGCATATATGAAATATTGCTTTAGCTTGAGATCCCTCATACTTACACCCAAGTTGTATTCGCCAACACTGTTCAGGATGTCTAGCTCTACAAAGCGGTGCTCAATATAATGAGCACTTCTTCCAATTTTTAAATGTGTGCGATAAGAATATTTGCACTGAGGAGAACTCTATATATCGAAATATCTTGAGTAGTCTAAAATAATGAATTCAAATATACCACACCCTGGCGGCCGAGTTCTAAACTTATCAACGCCTCATGTCAAAGCACATGCCTTCCTGCATAACCTTTTTTAAAAAAGGTGCAGTTAAAAATGGGTAGGATTTTCGGATATAAGTAAAATAATCATGAAAAATCACTGTTTTTGTACCCTTCTTCACTAAAACCCCTTCCCGCGATGTACCCGCCCACCAATAGTCAATCTTTGGTAACGACCTGAAAGATGATTAAATTATCTTTCGAAACAGCCCCAAAAATCCAAAATTGGCCAAACATTGAAATAGTTATAGCTATTTTAATTTGGGGTCAATTTGACCCCAGAGCACAGACAACGTAAGTTTTTTTGAACACAGACAGAAGGTTAAAGGACATTGTCATCCAAACTGTTTTCCCCGACCCCGAGAAAGAACAGTGAACCGAGCTCGGTCCTATATTGCGGATGGCAACTGGTCGGCATTTAAATCTTAATATCTTCCTTGTTGTAAAATTCGAGATGGCAGTTAGCACGATATGAGGAAGACTATGGATTATTTAAAAGTAATTGACCGAAGATGCATCCGTGGTTAGATTGGAAACTTTAATCTTAATGGGAGGATGTTTACGTCCCGGATAAGCATGCTGTTTTCAGTTCGATAATTTTCAGAGGGTTGATAGCTACATCGGTTGTTGTATCGCCCTAAACTTATGTAAATTGAAATGTCGGATTTCATCCTGATGTGCCATTTCGACCCATCTAATATGATTATGTAACTACTTTTCAAATGCCACCAACAAACTTTAGTGGATTGATTCATCGTTTAAGATTGATTTAATTTTGTGAGCACACATATGAGCGCTGCTCACTACTAAAAAAAATGAAGTGGGAAATTATTTTGAGCTTTTTAGTAAAATGTCTTCACTTATCATATGACTAAGTGGTGGAATTAAATGGGATAGTACTAACTCGGCTTTATGAGAAGTGCATAATTCATAGTGAAACAAAACATTTTGCGCTTCATTTCTATGTTTTTCAATGTGTCGAGTATGTGAATATGAGCTAAATCCCAATACTGGTAGAATTATAATGATCTATTTTCTCAATATAAATGAATTTTGTAACCACAGCGGTGAAAAGGGAATGTAATGGTAACGATTTTAAAACTCCCAACTGTTGTTGTCACTGCCTACACCACTCGTAATGAAGCACTGATTTTTACGTCCTCCAACCAAATTAACCGTAGTACGTACACACATAGTCATTGAAACATTTACCATACTGCTTGTGTAAGGTCTAGCACATATATGGTATGTCGCCTATAATCAGCCAAATGTTCCTTTATTTTCAACTGGTAGATAGCACTGTAGCACATTATGGTTGCGGTTGTTTTAGGAACGATATCCCAAGTTGAGCTCAAAAGGGGTGGGGTGGTCCTCCTTCCTTTTCGTTCGCTTCTCAAGGACTGAAGTTTCAACTATGTTTGTGGCATGACGACAGAAGCTCCGTGGTATGAGAACTGTTGTCTGGCACGGAGTCTGCCATTGCCAACTCTGCCAGTACACTGCAACTGTGTCGTAAACGCGGAGCAGAATTGAGCTTAACTTTTGCATTTGCACATCGTTGGAAAGTAGATTTCCAGCGGATCGGTTGGAAAACGCACTGAGGAAAATTGAAAAGTGCAACTATCTGCAGATTAGACTGTGTCTGTGTGCTGGATGCAGGCAGTTGTACATATCTATGGGAAGTGCTTTAGCAAGTCTGGATGGTTCCCAGTCTGCGATGAGACTAGTAGGTACTTGGCCGCTGCGTTCTGCACAGTATGTCTCCGGGCAGCAGTTTCGCAACCTTGCCTGTCTACCCATGTGCACGGTATGACGATGACATCGTTGCTGACGTTCGTTCTGCTGATAATGATGATTAAATAAGCCAAATTCTTGTGTTCAGACCAGACAGACGATGAATGTGTCTGTTGCAGTGGCAGCACAAAATTTGGAAAAATGTGACTGCTCGTTGGCAGTTTTTCAATGCAGCAGAACGATGCTGTGGAAAGAAAGTAGAGGAAAGTTTGTAATTGGATGCATAACTTACACTTCGGTAAACAATGTTATGGATTACAAACAGCTTTTATGCGAATGGAACTCTTTTTTTTTTAAGATAGTTTCTCGTAAGGTGTATTTTTTGATGCACCAGTTTTCAAGAAGTCTTCGGAGGTTCAAGCTAATTTTCCTAGAATATGTCCATGTACAGGACTTTATATATATATTGACAGTTTTGGGTAAGTCAGAAATTGAATAAACACGGTATTTGTTCAACTCTGCTTCTGTGGTTCGTTTTTAAATGGTTGAGATCTTCGAACCTTATTATTAGTCCAAATTAGAAGGTCCATTTCCCGACACTTTTCCATGTCACTTGACTCGGGATAGAGTCATTCGATTATTTTAGTGACTATATTTTTGGGGTCTCTAGTTATTCTCGTGAGCAAAGGCATAGGATTGCAAAACCAGAGATGGCGAGTTTTATTCTCGCTTCTGTCTAGGATCTTTTTGGGTGAGAAACATATTCGGTTCCCCGGGTTTAGTGTATTCATTGCACTTGTCACACAAGATATATACTCATTAGGGTGGCTCAAATTAGTATGTAAAAAACTTTTTTTTTGAAGGGCCGCACTCTTGGAACTCGTTGGAAGTTTATATGCAAAAATGTATGCAGAAACATCCAAAAACAGTGAATTGTAGTTGGACGGCACAACTAACGATGAAGAACTATGATATTCATTCAGATCTTGAAGAATTTAATACAGAATGTTATGCTGAAAATTGAATGCTTTGCTCGCAAGGCCACTGGAGACCCCTAAAGCGATGTATGCAATGATTAAGATTGATGATTGATGTATAATAGGGTGGCTCAAAAAAAACTTTTTTAATTTTTTTGATGGGCCGCCCTCTTGTTCGGTTCTATTTGAGGCCCTGATGCTCTGGACAAAATTTCAGCCAAATCGGTCAACGTTTGAGCGGCGCTAAACTCGTTGGAAGTTTAAATGGAAAAATGTATGCAGAAACATCCAAAAACAGTAATTTTCAGTTGGACGGCACAATTTTCGATCAAGAACCATGATACTCATTCAGTTCTTGTAGAATTAAATACAGAATGTTATGCTGAAAACAGCGAGAAGATTAGAGTTTTTTTAGTCAAAGATATGGATGTTTCTGCATACATTTTTGAATATAAACTTCCAACGAGTTCAACTATTGGAACGACCATTCAATATGCATTGTCCATGGAGTTAAAGCTCTTGAATGTTTCATCCAGCCATATGATCTCTCCCCAGCGCCAGCGCCCAATGACGGAATGCCTCAATCAGAAAAATGTAAAATTCAACCTTGTCAATTGTCATATCAACTGTCATACAAACCTGAAACGAGCCCGTATCCAAACCAGCCCAAATCATCGGACGACTCCGAAAATATGAAACATAATTGACTGACCGTGGCGGAGCAAAATCATGTTTGAACCACCCTAATTATTAGTTTGGGCCCTCCTTAGCCGTGCGGTAAGACGTGCGGCTACAAAGCAAGACCATGCTGAGGGTGGCTGGGTTCGATTCCCGGTGCCGGTCTAGGCATAAAAGTATCATCGACTTCCCTGGGCATAAAAGTATCATCGTGCTAGCCTCATGATATACAAATGCAAAAATGGTAACTTGGCTTAGAAATCTCGCAGTTAATAACTGTAGAAGTGCTTAATGAACACTAAGCTGCGAGGCGGCTCTGTCCCAGTGTGGGGATGTAATGCCAATAAGAAGAAGGAGAAGAATTATTAGTTTGCTGCTATCGGTGTTGGAGTTTACATTCGCTCCGCGAACAGTTTTCGAAAGCTTTTTTCGGGCAAAAATAGTAGTTTTTATTAAGTTTTCGCTTCAAGCAAGTGACTGATTATTTGTCTGCATTCGATCAACATTTCGGGCTGCTCATGTGCGGAGAAATGAGTGAAAAATTGCCCTTTGAGAATAAGTGAAGTGCAGTGATAAGCCCACCGAATCGCGAACGGCTATTAAATTGGCACGATGTTGCTAATTTATACCATAATTCGAGCCGAAATACATAAAACTCATTGAAGAAACATGTTCATTATAACGGGAAGTAAATAAATATGCAGTGAACAGGTTAATAATTTGATTATTAAACTTTTGTTTGATGCTGTTCGACGCATTCGAATGTTGGTGGGAGAGGAGTGCGGGAGGTGTGGGGTTGACCCGTGGAAGGTCCGGTGCCATATTGACTGCCATAGTGGTACTCTTCCAACTATGTCCTTAAGGCTCTATAAACCGTAATCAATCCGATAATGACGATGATTTTATTCGAATCCGCACTAATACTAATAAAGTTTTGAACTAAATTCAATATTTTGGGGCTATTTGCCGACTACCATCATCATTGCATATTACATTTTCATATTAATTTTTCACTTATCTAAACTAAACATTACCGAGGAATTGCTGGGAAAACGCTGAAAACTGATTTTTTCCTAGGCCGACATTCGCATTTTTATCGAACGCATACTAACCCCGAACGTTCGGAGCAAACACATACACACGCACCTGATTTTTCACTTGATCTTTTCCCACTGTTTCCTTGATTTTATCAATCCTAAAACATATTCACTAACTGAGTTTCACATTTCTTCAATCTTGACTACCAATGAATTCACTTTATATTCATAAACTGTCGAAAACTGCTTTCCAAAAATCGAAGTGAGAGACAAATTTGACGACCGTATTGTGAATGCAATAAAATGCGGATGACTCAAATTCACTAGCGCAATAAGTGAAATGGTGAGTACAAGATCTACGCGATGCAACTTCGTTCAATCCGAACAATACATCGTATACGGCAGCCATCACGCAAACAAAGTTGTACATACACAAGAAAATAGATGAGGTAAGATGGACCGTGATCGGTCTTAGCTGTCAAATAGACAACACAAAAAAAAAAGAAAATAGATGATTTACCGTTGCCAGATTCATGTATTGGAAAAAATCATTGCTGTTTGTCGGATTGAGCAAATAAACCAAGAATAAATATTTAAACACGTTGTTCGGTACTAGAGTTCGTTCTTTCACCCTGCACTACATCCCTGGGCTAATCTGCCCATGATCGCATATTTGTAACAATTGCATTTTTGGAGATTTTGAGATAAGCTCATGAATCATCTCCAAATTGCTAGTTCATTCAGCTGACCAGGTGAAATAAGAAAGTTTGTTCCAAAAAACTCGAAAAAACTGTCAAGTTGGTTTGTAACATTGAGCAAAGTGACTGCATAACCGTAACACTGAAAAACTCTATTGCCGGTACACCATGTGCTGTGTACAAAAATTTTCGCAATTAGTTTGCTTTCAAATACCAAGTAATGGAAATGTTTCTACCGAAGATTTCAACTGGATAAAGTGTTTGTGCAATTTTTGGGAATTTTTAGAAAATCATTAAGATTTACATAGTTATGCAAGGGGCAAGTAACTCTAAACTTTGCGATAATATCACTCATTGTCTGGCAACAGTATTTCGTGATATTTGTAGTATCCACGATTTTCAGCAAACAATGAAACGGTTGCTAGTACGGTTGTTATGGCGTTTGTCAAGTTTGTTGATGAAACACAGTGCTCCCCCGTATAGGAAACAACTGATTTATACCTTCAACAGCTTCTAGAAAACTTTCAAACTGCGTTTTATGTTTCTAATACCATCAAACCAAAACGTGGGCCAAAAGGTTGCTCAAAAAGTAATAGCAATAGAAATAGTTGATAAGAAATCATGTGAAAGAAATCATCATCATGAAATCATGTGTTGCCTAAAATTGGGTGGACTGTATCAACTTGGTGGCGTTGTGTTACATGCTTTTCCAACCAGGGCTCTTCCATATACCGTAGATACGACGTAGTTTTTCGCTAGTATTTGTTAGTATTTTTGGATACTGTCGAAAGTTTAGAGTTAGTTGCCCCTTGTAGTTATGCATATCGCAAACTTCATCGTTCCATTTCTCCCATGCCTACTTTTGTCGATTGTTACAAATATGCAATCATAGCTAGGAACTTTTTTCAAATAGGCGTAACTGTGTTTGACCTTGAAATTTGAAATGGCTAATACTATCTCAATTCAGCATATTTCGTTCAGCTAACGGTACTACCAGATAGATCGGAATCTATTCCTTCTGTTAGGCACATAAGTTCACCAAAACAGTTTAATTTATGAGCACAGTCGCCGTTCCAAAAATCAAGCTTAGAATCATGTACGCCCATTTGAAAAAAGTTCCTAGATAGGCAGTAATGCGTTGAGCGAATGGCTGAGAGTGATTGAACACCCCATTCTTTCCCAGCAAGGCAGCCTAAATCAAACACTATTGGAGTTGGGTGGAATCTTTAAGAGAGATTGAGAGTAGGTGAAATCGACTTCGTCACCGATAAATTGGATTTTGATCACCATATCCCTATCTTTAAGATTTATCCATTTTAGTAGCTGTAAAGCTCTCAAGACAAGCGGCTGTGCTATAAATGTTATATGTCTGTAAATATAAGCGGTTAATTGTAATAAATTATAGAACAAAATGGACTTAAAGGTGTAAATTGTGAACAATAAATGTAACAATAAATACGGACGAGCAAGGAAATCCCTCCCCCTTTCAATGGATTTAAGATAGGATACACAGCAAGGCTACCAAGGACCCTTCCGAGGTCAGGAACAATCCAATTACGTGTTGGGGCTGCGCGAAGGGAACTCCCCAACACATGTTATGTAAGCTTATGTTACACTCCAAGTGCACGCCATGGCGTATAAATTTTTTTAACCCGATAAATACCAATATATTTGATACACCGTGAACATGTGTTATGAAATGATATAAAATAAACATTTCGTCAAGTCTGGCAACATTATGCATCAGCTGGCATATTTTAACACCCCATTTCCACCCGCCCTAGTTGTAAACAAAATTTATTCATCGCTGCTGTACTTTTTCGTACCAATTGCATTACTATTACAAACAAGCGATACAGTCATTAGTTCTCAAAGCATTGTGATGGAGTCTTGCGCCTTAATCGAAATTGATTCAAATGATTGAAATGATCTTCACTTCTCGGGAATCTTGTTAACTGATTTTGTTTCCATGTGTTTGCAAAATGGTGGGATTTTGTCACGAAAATAATTTATAGTAGCCTAAAAAACCTCGGGAAAAATTTCCCCCGGATTTTTGTCCCCGTGTGTTTTAAATGGGGCCAGGATGTGGATTTTCCGTGTCGACATTTCGTTAGTCCCGCCCCTTTGCAATAACACGGGAACAAAATCCGTGGACAAATTCCCGAGGCTGTAATGTTTTAAGGCTGGCTTACAGATCGGAGAAATTTTCTCCCGGATTTTTGTTCCCTGTATATTCAATAGGGCTGGGACTTTCAATTTCTCAGACGAGATCCCGTTAATCCCGCCACTTTGGAAACACTTGGGACAAGCTGCATGATCTGTGAATTGGCGTTAAAATACACAAGGACTTAAATCCAACGAAAATTTTTCTTAAACTCAATTTCGTTCAGTTATTTCATCAGTTTTCATATTATTTTTGTAGATTTTTTTTCATGGTGATAAGGGCAGGCCTTTCTCGTACACTGAAGTACGGAAAGGCTATAAGTTCGCTCCAAAAAGAAACTTTTTATAGAAAGCCCGTAGTATACCAATCGACTCAGCTCGACGAACCGAGCTGATGTATGTGTGTATGTATTTTTTTTTTCTCCTAAACAATGGAGGGGGAATCTGCTCAACAGACATCCTGGGTTGACCAGGAAGTGCTGGGTTAGGGGCCACCTCCAATGAGGGAGGCAGGACTGCATCCCCGACCAGCTAAACCGTTTCCATTGCCGCCAAGCCCATCGTCCCTTCGGTACAACCAGAAAGTAATGCTTCAAAGGGGGGCCAGTGCATAACGCACCCTCGAGGTTAGCTGCGTGTCCTTGCAGCATCGAACATCGTGACTCGCTTTTTTAGAAGAACACCATGGTGTCGTGCCAGCGCATTGCCGGCTTTCCAGGTGGCCTTACCACGCCCTATGTCCTCGGAAGGTGGGCAGGGTTGACTTCGCGCCTGCTTCCCTCTGCACGACTGGTATCAAGAATGATGATGCCGCGTGCACCCCAAATTGACCTTTCTGCGATAGGGCCTATTCGCCAGCACACAGAGGGACTTGCCGACGCGGTGCCTACGCCTGCCCCAGCCTTGACGAGGACCCCTTTCCGTCCTCGGGCTCAGGAACCCGCCTGGTTAACTGACGCCGCGAAAGCGACGATACCATGTTGTTCTTCACGCGGCCACTTGTTCGATAAAAGGATCGAGTTCGACCACAGGGCACCGGTATGACCCATGAAGCCGACTCCGAACCCTTGGACCACCTCTTATTTGCGCCTGAACTAGCCATTCCTCGAGTCCACGCGCCACCTTCTGTGTAGCTCCGAGACGATTTGGACGATAGCCGATAAAACGGCGTTCCAGCCAACTTCATCTTTACACATCCTCCGGACTAGGTTGTCCGGGGTAGTGTCCAGACCACATGTGGCAAGCATGTGGTCACGCATTGTGCGAAAACGCGGGCACACGAACAACACGTGTTCCGCCGTTTCCTCTAAACCTACGCACACCGGACACTCAGGCGAGGCCGGGTGTCCGAACCGGTGTGGGTACGGGCTGAAGCGACCATGGCCTGTGGGACCTGGGTCAGGTGGAAAGTGATTTCCCCATGGCGCCTCTTGACCCACGTACCTATCTCCGGTATCACCCTATGTGGCCACCTCCCCTTAGCGGAACTGTCCCACGCACGCTGCCATTTGACCATTGAGGCCAACCTGACAGTCCTACGGATGCCTCTCGTGCCGCGAATTTCGAAGCACTCTATGTCTTCACCGATAACTATGTCGATAGGCATCATACCGGTGATGACGCAAAGTGCATCGTGCGACACGGTACGGTACGCGCTCGCAACTCTTAGGCACATGAGCCTATACGTACTTTCTAACTTCGTTCTGTAGCAGTTAATACGCAGGGCCGTGCCCCAAGCTGGCCCCCCATACCTCAGTATGGACAGAGCAACGCTAGCCAGAAGCTTGCGCTTGCTGGCATAAGCCGCAGAGCTATTGGACATCATCCGGGACAATGTCGCTATAGCTGTGGAGGCACGCTTGCAGGCGTAATTGACGTGGCTACCAAATGTGAGCTTATCGTCGATCATTACCCCCAAGAGTTTGATGGAGCGTTCAGAGGTGACCGTGCAGTTGCCTGCCCTTATCACCGCTTGTTGCTCCGACTTTCGGTTGTTAACAACAACCACCTCAGTCTTGTGGTGAGCCAGTTCTAACTTCCTGGAACTCATCCACTCCTCCACGTATGTGTGTATGTATGTGTGTATGTATGTCTTTTTTTTTTTTTTTTTTTTTTGATAGAGGTATGAAGGCAAATCTGCATACAGACACCTGAAATTATCACTCAGGGAGTGGGGTTGGCGCGGTTGGCAGAAGGCCAGACCGCCGGACCCACTAAACCCACCCAAGCAACAGAAGGTTACTTGAGTTACCTCTCTTCTAATGCAATTCCCCCAGGACTACCTTTTCAGTATTACTTCTGTGGGGAAAAGCAGTACTAAAAGCACTCCTCCCAAAACAACACCTTTCACAGTGCCTCTCTTCGATGTTTTGTCGTACATCTGAGCCCTTTGGCTCCCTTATTGGTGCCAGCAAGCACACAAAAAGCGTGGGCCCTTAAGCCCTTTACTTTTTTTTTTCCTTGTGCCATTCAGCAACGCATCTACTTTCCTTTTTATTTTTAGAGCCATTTAGCTCTCAACGTGCTCGCAAGCTACTCAGATGTGTGTATGTATGTGTGTATGTATGTGTGTCTATGTGTGTTTTTTTTCTTCCTAGGCAATGGAGGGAGAATCTGCACAACAGACATCCTGGGTTGTCCAGGAAGTGCGGGGTTAGAGGCTACCTCCAACAGCAAACGAGGGTGGCAGGGCTGCATCCCCGACCCGCTAAACCGTTTCCATTGCCGCCAAGCCCATCGTCCCTTCGGTACAACCAGAAAGTAATGCTTCAAAGGGGGGCTAGTCCACAACGCACCCTCGAGGTTAGCTGCGTGTCCTTGCAGCATCGAACATCGTGACTCGCTTTTTTAGAAGAACATCATGGTATCGGGCCAGCGCATTGCCGGCTTTCCAGGTGGCCTTACCACGCTCTATGTCCTCGGAAGGTGGGAAGGGTCGACTTCGCGCCTGCTTCCCTTTGCACGACTGGTATCAAGAATGATGATGCCACGTGCACCCCAAATTGACCTCTCTGTGATAGGGTCTATTCGCCAACACACAGAGGGAATTGCCGACGCGGTGTCTATGCATGCTCCAGCCTTGACGAAGCGACGATACCATGTTGTTCTTCGCGCGGCCACTTGTTCGATAAAAGGATCGAGTTCGACCACAGGGCACCGGTATGACCCGTGAAGCCGACTCCGAATCCTTGGACCACCTCTTATTTGCGCCTGAACTAGCCATTCCTCGAGTCCACGCGCCACCTTCTGTGTACCTCCGAGACAATTTGGACGATAGCCGATAAAACGGCGTTCCAGCCAACTTCATCTTTGCACATCCTCCGGACTAGGTTATCCGGGGTAGTGTCCAGACCACATGTGGCAAGCGTGTGGTCACGCATTGTGCGAAAACATGGGCACACAAACAACACGTGTTCCGCCGTTTCCTCTAATCCTGCGCACACCGGACACTCGGGCGAGGACGAGTGTCCGAACCGATGTAGATACTGTCTGAAGCAACCATGGCCTGTAAGGACCTGGGTCAGGTGGAAAGTGATTTCCCCATGACGCCTCTTGACCCACGTACCTATCTCCGGTATCAACCTATGTGTCCATCTACCCTTAGTGGAACTGTCCCACGCACGCTGCCATTTGACCATTGAGGCCAACCTGACAGTCCTACGGATGCCTCTCGTGCCGCGCATATCGAAGCACTCTATGTCTTCACCGATAACGATGTCAATAGATGTATAATAACGATGTCATCATACCGGTGATGACGCAAAGTGCATCGTGCGACACGGTACGGTACGCGCTGGCAACTCTTAGGCACATGAATCTATACGTACTTTCTAACTTCATTCTGTAGCAGTTAATACGCAGGGCCGTGCCCCACATTGGAACAACTCAGAAAAAAGAGGGTCAAAACCTCATTGTGGCGTTTAATACAGATTCAGAACCATGATTTTTTATAGAATGTGTTCAAAAAGCTGCCCGACAAAATCTAGAGCAGGAAATCCACTATTATGTTTTAATGCGATACCCGAGCAAAAAAATTTTTTTTCAAAAATTTTTTTTTGTTCGGGTTTTTGACAATGTTTTAGAATATTGTGTTTTGAAAAATTTTGCTGAAGATACTGTATGTTTTCTTCCTAATTTTAAAGGTTGAATCGTTGTTTTTCGATACTGCTGTCTAAAACTCATATAAAAATCGATTTTCAATATTTTTAAAATAAATATAGAACATATTAACACGTTTCATATCACAAAATAAAAAATGGAACTAATATACGATCGTTTTCAGATAATATGGTCTTTCTGATTGGAATTTCAGTCAAATAGAACGGTTTTATTGAAAAAATAGGCTAATTTCTTGATTAAATATCAGCCTTATAGGCACATTTTGGCAGCTAGATTTCCGTTATTCTAAAAGCTGATTTTGTATAAAAGAAGCCAGTGGGTAAAGCTCAGTTGGGTCTGATGAGGCTCATTGGTTTTTGTTCCAATTTTTATAGTGTAGTTTTCGAAAAAAATAGGTTGTGTTTCACCTGTATCCAGTTTGTACTAAAAATAGTACTAAAAATGCTATAGCTCCCGCTCACAAAAAGCATTCCCCTTCCCTTAAGATATGGAAGGTAGAAATATGCGCTCAAACATGATAAGTAAGTAAAATATAAGTACATATACTAATTTTCTTGTTTCAATTTGATTTGCCTTGAATTGATTATTAGGCAATTGTTTCCGCATTATCGATTAACTGTAAGGTGCAAGTATCTTAACCAATAAGGTATTATACGGGTTCAGTACCGAGTTTTGGCCATATCTCCATATTCGAGCATTTATTTAAAATATTTTAGAAGTTCTAGTGATGTTTTAGCTCTCATAAAGATACACTTATTATTTAGTCAAATTTACTTCTAAAACCAATCGATTTTGTTTGAAAACAATGTTTTTCAAAAGTTGGCTGAATTAGGCACTGAATTATAAGCAAAGGGTACGCTCACCCTACTTATAGAAATCATAAATAGATCCACAATAAGGCCGATGAAATGAGTATATGATTAGAAAGAGAAATATTTATCGAAAACTACACTATAAAAATTGGAACAAAAATCTGTGAGCCTCATCAGACCCAACTGAGCTTTAGCCACTGGCTTCTTTTATACAAAATCAGCTTTTAGAATAACGGAAATCTAGCTGCCAAAATGTGCCTATAAGACTGATATTTAATCAAGAAATTAGCCTATTTTTTCAATAAAACCGATCTATTTGACTGAAATTCCAATCAGAAAGACTATATTATCTGAAAACGATCGTATACTAGTGCCATTTTTTATTTTGTGATATAAAACGTGTTGATATGTCGTATATTTATTTTGAAAATATTGAAAATCGATTTTTATATGAGTTTTAGACAACAGTATCGAAAAACAACGATTCAACCTTTAAAATTAGGAAGAAAACATACAGTATCTTAGCAAAATTTCTCAAAACACAATATTCTAAAACATTGTCAAAAAACCGAACAAAAAAAAAATCTGAAAAAATTTTTTTTTTTGCTCTTGTATCGCATTAAAACATAATAGTGGATTTCACGCTCTAGATTTTGTCGGGCAGCTTTTTGAACACATTCTATGAAAAAATCATGGTTCTAAATCTGTATTAAACGCCACAATGAGGTTTTGACCGTCTTTTTTCTGAGTTGTTCCAATGTGTGCCCCAAGCTGGTCCCCTATACCTCAGTATGGACAGAGTGACACTAGCCAGAAGCTTGCGTTTGCTGGCATAAACCGCAGAGCTATTGAACATCATCCGGGACAATGCTACTATAGCAGTGGAGGCACGCTTGCAGGCGTAATTGACGTGGCTACCAAAGGTGAGCTTATCGTCGATCATTACCCCCAAGAGTTTGATGGAGCGTTCAGAGGTGACCGTGCAGTTGCCTGCCCTTATCACCGCTTGGGGCTCCGACTTTCGGTTGTTAACAACAACCACCTCAGTCTTGTGGTGAGGTAGTTCTAACTTCCTGGAAATCATCCACTCCTCCACAATTGCGATCGAGTGGGCTGCAGTCAACTCCACCTCTTCGATCGATTCGCCGTAGACCTCCAGCGTAATATCGTCAGCGAAGCCGACGATTACCACGCCCACCGGGAACTTCAACCTCAAGACATCGTCGTACATGACGTTCCATAACACCGGACCCAGTATGGAACCTTGCGGAACCCTTGAAGTTATGTCAACACACTTCCGACTCGCCTCCGTGTCGTATACCAGTACTCGATTCTGGAAGTAGCTTCCGAGAATCTTGTACAGGTACTCGGGAATTCCAAAACGCAATAGCTGCAATAGCTGCCCAACTGGCACTATTGAATGCATTCCTCACGTCGAGAGTCCTACAGAGATAGCTATCTCCGCGGATTTGGTAACCGACAAGATAGCGTCGATGGTCGACTTACCCTTTCGGAAGCCAAACTGGTTACTCGATAGACCATCCGCACCCTTCGTGCGTATCAACAACCTGTTGAGGATGATCTTCTCGAGCACCTTCCCCGCCGTATCAAGAAGGCATATTGGTCTATATGCCGACGGATCCCCCGGTGGTTTTCCCGTCCTTGGCAATAGGACCAAGCTCTGCCTTTTCCATGCTTCAGGGAAGACTTCCTCGTCCAGGCATCTCTGCATGACAGATCTGAACATCTCGGGAGCCTCAGCAGTGGCTGCTTTGATGGCCAGGTTCGGAATACCATCCGGTCTTGGCACCTTACCTACACTAAGGGACTGTGCAATCCCCGCAAGTTCCGCCACAGTTACTCTTCTCTCGTCGGCCACCCTGATCCCTGGCAACACCACAAAGTGAGGCCAGGGACTTGGGTTGTGACGTGGGAAGAGCTCCGCGATGATCCTCTCCAGCATCTCTGGAGACTGCTCTGTAGGGGCCATCGCCCCACGTGTCTTGGCCATTACGACCCTATAGGCGTCACCCCATGGATTCGCGTTGGCACTTTGGCACAGGCCCTCGAAGCAGGCTTTTTTGCTTGATCTAATCTCAGTCTTCAGAGCGGCTGTAGCAGCCACGAACGCCATCCGTCGTTCAACACGCTCCTCTTCTGTGCGTGCTCACTGCATCCGCCTACTTGCCCGTAGGCAGGCGCGGCGCAGGTTCGCAATTACTTGAGTCCACCAGTAAGCCGGTGGCCTCCCATTCCTAAGGTGGACTTTCCTAGGCATGGTAGCATCGCATGCACACGAGAGTACTGTTACCAGCTGCTCGCCGCTCAGACCGAGAGTATTGTGCTCGCGGCGGAGCGCTTCCTTAAACACCTCGTCGTCGAAGTATGATGTCTTCCACATACGAGGGCTAGCAGATCGTATAGTCGATACTGTAGCGAACCGCCAGGTGGTCGCTGTGAGTGTAGCCATCATCTACCCTCCAGTTCGAACTACTCGTTTGGCCAGACCTCCAGAACGTAACGTCGGTAATCGACTCGGCCCCGTTCCAGCTGTAGGTACTTTTGGTACCGACATTAGCCAAGTCCACATCCAACATGGCCAGTGATTCCAGCAGGATCTGCCCCCGTTGATTCGTGGATCGGCTTCTCCATTCCACGCCCCAAGCATTGAAGTCCCCTGCTATCACCACCGGCCTATGCCCCATCAAGTTAGCCGTCAAACAATCTAGCATTCGACCGAACTGTTCGATCGACCATCGAGGAGGCGCATAGCAGCTGCAGAAGAAGACCCCGTTGATTTTGGCAATGACGACGCCCTCGTGTGTCGAAGACACCAACTTTTGGACTGGGTATTTCCCCGTTGTCCATATTGATGCCATTTTAGACCCATCGGTAACCCAATTACCGTTCCAGGCGGGTGCTCGGTAAGGATCTGCTATGATGGCGATATCCGTCCCCCATTCAGCAACTGTCTGACAAAGCAGTTGCTGGGCTGCATCACAGTGGTTCAGGTTTAGCTGCGTTACCTGCACTGTGATTTTGCAGCACGCTTAAACGCCGGGCACCTCGTGTGTATGTGTGTGTGTGTATGTGCGCAGAAAACTCATTCATTTTTTAATTACTTATCATTGACCGATATGCTCGCATCAAGTTGCATTCCAACAAGTTGTCCCATTGTTTCCTATTGAAAATTGGCCAGATTAGCCATTGCGTTCCGGAGCTATATCCAAATTACTCTTTTTCTCCAAGGAACATTGGAAAAAAAAATTTTTTTTTTTCGTTCGGAGCAAAAATGTTTAGCAATGAATGCAAACATTGCAAACAAATGGGTATTGTTGAAAATTATGGGATTTATCGCTCTAAAGTCACCTGTCATAAGACGAGTTTATACAATCCCATTGAATTCCACCACTTAACCACCATTAAGTGGTGGAATTCAATGGGATTGTATAAACTCGTCTTATGACAGGTGAAAACATTCCACTAAAAAGCTCAAAATAATTTTCTTATCGCTCTAAAGTGTTATTTTTACCTATCTTATGTACTTTCCTCAATATATTTTATGATGCACGAGAAAGGCACCATCGCCACTAGGGGGATTAGTATGGGTCTTTTTGTTACAGTAAATGTTTTCAAAATGTTCAAAATTATTCATCAAGGCTGGATGGATGCTTTAAAAAGAAATAAATTATTCAAAAATATATGATCATGGGATCTTGAAAATTAACCTACTTTGAAAAAATCAAATAGAGTAATGGAGAAAAAGCCAAATCTGAAAATTAAAATGTCTTTCCCGCCGCTTCATTCTATTGACAATATGACGTAATTGACGTGACATGTCATGATTTTCATGAAACGCTTGCCTACAAAGGTTATTCCTCCTGAATGAATAGAAAAAATAATAAAATCAAGCAGTACGGAAAAATCTATTGAAATTTATCTAATCTATCTAATCTGCCGGAATACATCTTGCTGTCATTAACTGGTGAAAACTCTAAGAAATATATTAAATTATATATAAAAAATCATATTTTCAAGCAATATAAATAACATTCCCAAAACAGGTGTTAAAATCTCACACTTTTTTGTTGGGTTTCATCCGCTTTCGTTGTGTTTTGTATCGTTTGAACGAAATCTTAGAGCTCTATGAAAAAACGGGACAAATTAAGGATTTTTAAGATACGTTTTTCTTAGCACTGCAGTGAGGCGGCTGAAATCGATAATTAAAGGTAGATGTTAATACCTGTGGAAGTGCTCATAGAAATAGAACTCTACATCGGCGGCGTTACCCATTGATATTTGATGGGGCACCACTTGGTTCAAGCACGTTGTCTTTGAGAAGTATTGCGTACTTGAGACGACTGGTGTCCCACCTCTCGCTCCGGTAGTGGAACTCTAGCTTACGGGTCGTTGGAGTCGATAAGATGAACTATCTGTTCAACGAAAAATCCCAATATGTGGCCTGCCAAACCATTTTATTTACTTCTAACATTTATGGCCGTCTTTTTTGGAATTGGCCCCACTGTGCGTCGCACCGCCTTTTGTTTTGGAGAGCCTTATATCTTTGCTTTTATTTAGAATTGCTATTTTTTTTTAAAAATCCAGTCTAATCCAAATTATACCAGATTATGAATATTTAATGTATATATTGTATTCTATGGTCATCAATATATATATATATATTGAATGATTGTCTATCAAACATAAGATTTATGTTTTTCATTTCAACTAATATCAAAGTTGATCGATCCATCAGTATACGCATCGATAATCGCAAAGATTCCAATGATCAATGTCGTTCATCGATAGTCACTTTGGTACCGTCAACTGGGGGGAAGATGATCATTGAGGTGAAGATGATCATTTGATATGTCAGTCAAAAGTGCCAATTTTTTTTATGAAATGGTAGTCAACAATATTCTCCGTTCAAGTAATGTTACCGCTAGGTAGAAATCCGAGTTTTTCTATTATAATCATGAAAATGTATTTTGTGGAAGAAAGAGAGAGATAGTCATAAATGACGCTACTTTCGTTTCAAATATTGACTTATTAGACTTCTTTACGTAGTAAATTCAACATTTATACAAATAGCCTAGTGTATGTTGACTACTAGGTCATAATAGTTTTAGTAGAGCTGTCTTGATCAACTTCACCCCAAACCGGATTATTCAAAAAATGTGTGATAATTTAATTTATTTTAATAAATGCGAACGCATTTCAGAAAACTAAAGTTGTTGATTATTGCAACGTATAGCAGTACATGTTTTGAAAATATTTGTTTCGATTTAAAATGTAAACACACATTGTTATTGCATGTTTTGTCTTAAAAATGATCATCTTCCCCCCAGTTGACGGTACATCATTATAGTTTTCCGCTTGGTCACGTATAAAAAAAACGAGATCAAATTGGCAGGCATCAAAAGTCTGTCCGTCTTCTGCACCTCTTGAATTTCCAAGACATGTCTCGATGTTGTAGAAGAAATAATGGTTCGACAATAAATAACATCAACCGATGAAATGTTAACCTTCAACTCTGTTCCACTTCAGACGTTCTCATTTCACCCATCCCAACCCAACATCCTGCCATTTGGCAGGGTGGTTGGCATGTATCCATACCCACCACATAGGCTGCCGACGACGACAACGGTCACACCGACAGTCAGACGTGCATGACACGAACGGACGAACGACAACGCTCGAAAGGATATACACTGCACCGTTTGCCTTCCTTCTCCTGCCAAAGACTTGGATGACCCTTTCAAATTCACCCTCCGCCCGGTGCGACGGCAGTTCACTTCCGCTTCAATATCCTGCGTCTGCGAGCTTCGGCTCAAGCACCACTCGTTTCATGCCTGCAAAGCAGTACGCGGCAGCCACCCCCATAACGAAGTTTACCTGTGATTTTATCATTTCCACCCAGTTTCAAGGTCGTCTCAATCATTTTTCATGCCATGTCTGATCGGTCTCGGAGCATATAGGTACCGGTACCGCCGCCCGAATGGGGGTTTATAAGATATGTCACTGGCGGAGCACCTACCAGCAATTCGAATCCTTGGCTAGTATCTTCTTGAGTTGTTATGCTTCTGCTGGGGGAGATGGTTTTAAACTTGGTTTGATAATAACCATGTAACAGGTGATTCATGATTAAATGTGAAATTGAATACTTCCCGTAAAGCTGGGTAGGTCACTTTTGTGTAGTGTTTTGCGGTGTAAGATCTACCAAACCGAGCCATAGATTAATCCATTCTTCGAGCTAGCGTAATTGAGGGATTCTTAATATTTCGTCCTCTATACCAATAGTAGTTTCTGAAATATAACTAAATTAACTTTACCTTTTACTATTGAAATACCTGTTTTAAGCAATTATTTTAAAAACCTCGGAGCCATTGTCCTTGGCAAAATTGACTGCTGAAAAAGGTTCGAGTTAGGGGTTTAAATACGTACTAGCTTTTCATGAACTGGTAAGCAATGGTAGCTCGAGGAGCACGGTAATTCTTGTTACTCAACAAATTCTCTAGATTGAAATGGTTTTATAGATAGAGCTAATCCTGGGTTTGGTAGTTTACTGGTGATATTCTAGAAGCAAGGATATGTCTAGGGCTCCGATGTATGGCCAAATAACAGCATTACTGTTTTGACTTTCAAATAAAAGAAGTAAGTTATGATTGATAAGGGACGCGCCTTTGATGAGAAAACTCTTAGCAAAGGTTTTGAATAGCGGGACCTTGTCATAATACTTTATTTCTTCTGAAGCATGATACAAACAAAAACAAAACCTGCATCAAAACCAATACTGTATTGCTTCTTAATAACACAGTGGTGGACCCGAAGAAGAAAAAAAGCATTTTAACAATTATTAGTGTAAATATAGAGAGATAATGAAACAAAACACGTCTAGATGTTTTTTTTTGTGAAACTTCTTCCCAATTTACTTCTGAATAACATTTGAATTTAATAAAATAGGATTGGCTCTTTGGACAGCGCCTTTTATAGCAATATTTTTTGGGAGAATTTCCTATAGCCGTCTCCCGGTACCAATGAAGGCTTGAGTTTTCATTTTTTTTAAATTTGTGACAGAATTACTAAGTGTTCCCTGCTATATAACGTGGAAGCCTCTACACTAGCGTTTAAAGTACAGCAGCTTGGCTTTATATACCACAATCTAACCGCCAGACACGAACGAGCAGGGTGCAAGCATCTGCAAAAGAGTCGGAGAACAGCGAAGCACATCTCTACGGGACCAATTTCTTCAAATAGATGGACGCGACGAAAAGTGGAATAAAAGGTTATGTATAAACGTAGCATAAACTGGTAAATATTGCGAGCTAGGGACCGGCCAACTAAGAGTCAAATGGAAAGAGAATCTAATACTGGAGATTTGGTTAGAGGTCACATATATTGGTAGCAGAGAGATGAGTGAAAAATTTGAAAAACGTTTTGGCTTTTCCGTTAGAGTTCTTACTGTTGGATGAATTTGGAGTGGAGTAGTGTTCCATTCAAGAGACTACGAAGAAATTGATTGTTCTGAAAAGGTTGTCGAATATCGTAAATCTGTTAGCAGGTGTAACGTTGAGCCATAAAATCGTAACTTTTTGTTAGTTTTTTACTGTTGAAGTCGAAATACGCGTCACGCGGATAAAACGTTTAGAAATTGAAAAATATCCCACATTTTTGTTTCAGTAAACTGCAAAAGGCACAAAAATAATACAATTTTTATCCTTCGACAAAATTTTAAAATTCCCAATCATAAAACTTTGGATTACGAACCGGAATTCGAATCTAATAATCTGAAGTATTAGGGCTTTCGACCGTGCACTTCATCACTGTACCAAGAAAGGCTCCATATAAACATTGCACAATACATAGCCAAATACACATAACAAACTTGATAACATTAACCGTCTGACTCGCCGGAAGACTTCAGCATCATTTGGGGCAGTTTTCTGCGAAACAAGAAAAAAGTCGACGGCTTTATCGTCCTTCTCGTTCGTTCTGTGAAACTTACCCCCATTATATGTGACCTTGAGATATTTTGCAAAGAGCAGTCAGTTTTATGCGCTGCTTGCTCCTTCCCAATCCAGTCGATCCTCCGGACAGGCGTTGAATGCCCACTGTCTGCGAATATGGCAGACAGCCCGGATGAAGCATTGTATATGAAGGGGATCTTTCGGGATGGAAATTTGTCTCGACTTCTCTAGGCATTGAGTATCATTGTGATAGCCAAACAATTTCATGCATCTTGGTTTGCTTCGAAAGCGCATAGGTAATTAACAACTGTGGAAGTACATTTAAAACATTATGTTGAAAACAAATGAAAATGGGCGCCAATTTTTGATTGGCGCAAATCGACACACAACATGCTTCCTATCTTATATCGAAAGTAGTTTTAAATTGAACTTTTTAGTGCAGGCTTGTCCAATCTTTTCTAGCTACGAACCAATTTTATTTACATCTACTGGCGGGCCAGATTTTTTTTATCTTTTATTTTTTATATATTTTCAAAATAATCAATGTTTTCCCCATTTTTCCAACATGGCCAAAAGCATCTTTGGAAAAAACTAAACACGATTGCATTGTATTTAAAAATTCCTGTTTTTACGTAACAAGTCTTTTGGTTGAAAAATCAATCAGAAACATGAAATTGTTGCCTACTCTCCAATAATCGACTCATATTGTTTGAACGAAAACAATATGAGTACATTATTGGAGAGTGGGCAGCAATTTCATGTTTTGTTATGTGCCTCCGACCGAAAAGAGAAATATCTTATGTGAGGTGTTTTCTTTCTGCTATTTAGGTTTGAGCTTTTGTCCTATTGTATGTCGATAATCTTCATTTGAAAAATTTCAAGTACATTTTATAACACCATTAAGGTGAATCGCGTTGGAATCCAACTTCAAAATCACATATAGACTGTTCCAGAAATTTAAACAAACTTGTTTTTTTTTAAAGATTTCTAACTTTTTTCATTTTTTTTCAAGTTTTTGGCTACGTATATTTTTATTATTTATATTTTATTATTTTATTATTTTGTCTTTTTTCTTCTCCAGTAGCTTTGCGAGCAAAGGCGTAGGATTGCCAATCCGTACATGGCAAGTTCGATTATCGGTCCGGTATAGGGTGTTTTCGGGTGGAAAACAATCCCACCACCCTGGGCATAGTGTATCCATTGGACTTGCCACACAAAAACAATCTCATGCATTTGCGAGCATAGAAAAGCTTCCAATTGATAACTTAGAAAATGCTTATAGAATACTAAGTTAAAAACCAGGCCAAGTTCCAGTTGCAATTTAGAGCCATTGAAGAAGAAGAAGCCTTGCTTCTAGTGTCGAGTTTTGCAGAACATAAGTCACGTTTTAGATTTGTTTTCCTTTAACACGGGTTTTAGGTGTTTGCACAACACAGTTTCAAGTAATTTCTCTAAATTCCTAATTAATATCAACACTAAATCCATTTTATATGGCAATTATACTCATTTATCAAGCATTACAGGTGTCAAATCCTAAAATGTTGTAACCGAAGGAGAATTAGAGGCATTTCAAATTCACAGGGAGTCACTCCGAAAAACGTCAAATAAATGTCGATCTCTCGTTTTCATTTATTCAACATGCTTTTTGCTATATTTAATCAGTGATGGCTTATGACCAGGATTCTTTATTAACTCCAACATATACTAAACGCCAAAGGATTTTGATTTTTATGCCACGCTGGTATAAATTTATTATTTATGTTTAAGTTTATTATTTATTATTACTATACATCAACATTCAACAGGCTTATTGCTGCCCTAATGATGTTATGGGTAGGGATGAAACGATACCACTGAGGTATCGATACTTTTACTTTAAAGTAGTGTCGTATGAAAGTATCTATACCACTAAAATCGAATTAAAAGTATCGATACGTACTCGTATCATATGAGTACTCATATATTTGAAGTAAAACTTAAAACGATTGTTTTGTCACTGTCAAGTAGATATCCGTTATTTATGTTAACTAAAGAATTAAGCACATTTTATTACTATTTGTTCTTCGATACTTTAATCCACTTATCTCGAGAGTGTTTTAAAAGCTGTTAAACTTTATTTCACGTCAATCATTTAATATGTAAACCAATTGCATCTTTGATCATCAAATATATTTTTTGCAATTCCTGATCATAATACCTGGTTTACAGTTGTCGTTTGAGTGATAAAACGGCTTACTTTTCCATATTATTGAAATGGGTGCTTTAATGAACATTATGCAACTCAAATGGGTTGCATAATATCCATTATAGTACTCATTTGGATGCTATAATGAAAAACCAGCATAAGAACAATAGTTATATGACCAGATGTTGCTCAATTAACTTGGTTGTGTGTTCAAACAGTGTATTTTCTGTGTCACGTAATTAATGAATAATTTAATGGACATGACATCAATTTCTCTAAAAGCAGGTTCATCTATTACTTTATGGTCTGTCGAGCATACAATGTGGCACGATAACATGGAATATGTTTGATCATGTGAAGTAAATACAATTGTACCATTTTGGTACAGATTTATCACATTAAAGCCCATTTTTCGTCATTGCAAAAAATAGCGTTTGCAACTCGTTGCAAAACTCGATTTTTCAGCACTCGTAGTATTTATCCAACTCGGCAAGCCTTGTTTGATAAGCGTACAACTCGGGCTGAAAAAATCATCTTTTTGCAACTAGTTGCACAAACTACTATTTCGGTATTTTTAATTTATGTTAATAGATGCGAATCTCCCTGATGCTTCTTTAATAGGATGGGACTTTCGTAACACAGTTGCAAATATTACTATCCAGTTTGAGGAAATTTATTGAGGATTGAGTAAAGTGAGTAAAGTAACATTCGCATTATTTATTTTGAAAGCTTATATGTTGTGAGTAACTATTTTAGTCTTAATAATAATTCATAAAAATTTAAATCAAATCGTTTCAAAATAATGTTGTGTCCTATCAACCTCTAACACCCAGTATGATGCCAAC
Organism: Armigeres subalbatus; assembly: GCF_024139115.2. Lineage (NCBI taxonomy): Eukaryota > Metazoa > Arthropoda > Insecta > Diptera > Culicidae > Armigeres > Armigeres subalbatus. Next base: position 173,225,503 of record NC_085140.1, read on the forward strand.
TTCTCAATTTCTTAGAAACGATTACTTTGGATTTCATTAATATTTTTGAAAGAAATGTTTTACAATCTTGATCTCGTGGCCGTGCGGTTTGAGGCGCCGGTTATTAAATAATTTTAACTCAAATTTTGTGCGTGTTAGTGTACTGTATATGATCATATATCACTCTTTGTTCTTTATATTATGTAACTGTACAGTCTGGAAAACAATTGGATGAAGACGGTGAAGTTGTTTTTTTCATCCTTTTTCATCCAGAAATCTATAAAATAAAGATTAGTTCACTTTTATGAATTTCACTAATAATATACCGCAATTTGCACAAATAAGTGTTGAGCGGGAGAGAATTAATACTTGGTATTTTCATTCGAATTAAATACTTAAACTTAGAAGATTATTTCGATGAAAATACGAATGTTTCCATTAAGGCTTATTAGATTTAATTAAGTTTAAATCGGGTATTCGATTAATTCGAGTACTTCAATTCGATGCTTACTTAGTATCGCACATCAAGTACCGATTCCAAAAAAGTACTTGGTATCGAATCAAAAGTATCGAGTATTTACTCGTATTTACTAGTATCGATTCATCCCTAGTTATGATTGCAATACAATATAATACAATAGTCATAATAAAACATACAGTTAGTCAAGTCAATGCAACATACATCAATATAGCTAATAAGCTTGGTCATTAAAAAAAAACAATACAATTTACGCCCGGAGAACCTCTCGGGACAAATGGAAATCGAACTTTTGGGAAACTCGATTGAATATCCGCTGCAAACCGCCTAAAGCTCCTTCTTGACTGTAATTCGTTCGATGGTGTCTTGGCCTCAACTTTACATAGTTACGAATAGCCCTCGAACGGGCGTTCAGGTTGATAAGCTCAAGAAGAACCATTGAATCAACCCTGCCTTGTACGACGTCAGCAATGGTCAATGCTCTGGTGATGTTCCTTCTAACTTGCAAAGTGTCAAGGTTGATCAGGCGACAGCGGCTCGTAACTTGGTAACCGGAAAGAGTCACTCCAGGGCAGCCTCCGAAGTGCGAACCGAAGAAAACGATGCTGAACGGATTCCAATCCTTTCACACCATTGTTGTAGTATTGACTCCAAACGGTTGAACAGTACTCTAGAGTAGGGCGCACTGAAGACCAATATAGCGATTTCAAGCAATAGGTATATGTCAGAGAAAGTTTCGCGATTCGAAACACAACTGAAAGAGCTCTTGAAGCCTTATCGACGACGTATGCGATGTGTGCTTGTAAGTCAGTTGTGAATCCAGGATAACCCCGAGATCCTTCACGTGATTCACGCGCTTGATTGTCGTTCCTCTCAATTCATAGTTAACACGTACGTCACCAACCCCAATTTTACGACAAAACTCAAAATTCAAAACCATGCAGCTCAGTCAACTTCTAACGGATTTTCAAGCAATCTTCTGGAATCGAAGTCAATTTTTGTGCAATGGCCATGGTTCCGGATATATTCCGGGGAGTACTTGGGGGACATCCCGCCGGAAAAAATTGGTCACTTGGAGATCGGCTCCGAAAGCCATCGTGCGACATGTCAAACTTCATGATTTTGCAAAACAAGTACACTGGAGTACATTTCGGCGATTTTCGATCGAATTGGCCACCCTCCGGGTACTTCCAGGGCCTGGTTCCCTTGAGGAAGTGACCAGTTTTCATTCGATCTTGGAACCCATCTTGCGACATATCAAACTTCATGATTTTGTAGAACAAGTACAATGGAGTAAATTTTGGCGATTTTAGATCGAATTGACCACTATCCGGGTACTTCCAGGGCCTGGTTCCCTTGGGGAGGTGGCCAATTTTTGTTCAATCTTGGAACCCATCTTGCGACATGTCAAACTTAATGATTTTGCAAAACAAGTACACTGGAGTACATTTCGATGATTCTCGATCGATGGCCACCTTCCGGATACTTCCAGGGCCTGGTTCCCTTGGGGAAGTGGCCAATTTTCGTTCAATCTTAGAACCCACCTAGTGGCATATCAAACTTCATAATTTTGCAAAACAAGTACACTGGAGTCCATTTCGGTGATTTTCGATATAATTGGGCACCTTCCGGGTACTTCCAGGTAGGCCTGTGCGCTGATTGAAATTTTACCGGCAGTGGCGTGATAGATCATTTTTAGGCAGCGGCGGCGGCGTCACGCTGTTGGTGATCAGCGGTGGCGTGGATCGGCGTGAACCAGTTTCAAGCGCCAAAATTTCTTCAGAAGTTCGTCAAGGAATTCTTCCAGAAGCTCCTCCACTAGTTTTTTCAAAAGATCGTCAAGAAATTTCTTTGGACATTCCTCCGTAAGTGCCTCTGGGAAGTTTCTCCAGAAACTCCTCCCGGAATTCGCCTGGAAGTTTCTTCAGGAATTCCTCCGGAAGCTCCTCCAGGAATTCACCTGGAAGTTCCTCTAGGAATTCCTCCGGAGGTTCCACTTCTCCAAGGGAACCAGGTCCTGGAAATACCCGGAGGGTGGCCAATTCGAACGAAAATCGCCGAAATGTACTCCAATGTACTTGTTTTGCAAAATCTTGAAGTTTGATATGTCGCAAGATGGGTTCCAAAAGCGAATGAAAATTGGCCACTTCCCCAAGGGAACCAGGCCCTGGAAGTACCCGGAGGGTAGCCAATTCGATCGAAAATCGCCGAAATGTACTCCAGTGTACTTGTTTTGCAAAATCATGAAGTTTGACATGTCGCAAGATGGGTTCCAAGATTGAACAAAAATTGGCCACTTCCCCAAGGGAACCAGGCCCTGGAAGTACCCGAAGGGTTGCCAATTCGATCGAAAATCGCCGAAATGTACTCCAGTGTACTTGTTTTGCAAAATCATGAAGTTTGACATGTCGCAAGATGGATTTCGAAGCCGATCTGCCAGTGACCATTTTTTCCGGGAGGGAGGTAACCCCAGTACTCCCCGGAATATATCCGGAACCATGGCCATTGCACAAAAATTGACCTCAGTTCTTAAAACTCTAGGAATTTTGTGATCGATTCCAGAAGATTGCTTGAAAATCCGTTAGAAATTGGCTGAGCTGCGTGGTTTTGAATTTTGAGTTTTGTCGTAAAATGGGGGTTGGGGACGTACGTGTTAAACATAATCGGATCTTTCTTTCGAGAAAAAGTAATAGCGGAGCAATTTGCCGGGTTGATCACCATTCGATTCAATGAACACCAATTTGCGACGGCGTGGAGTTGGCGTTGCAGATCTACGCAATCTGCATATGAGCGGATCGCTAGTGGATTACGACTGTGAAATTTGTAACTTAATTTTCGGATTGGCTTTCAGTCACGGGTAATAGCGTTGACAATTTTACTTCATCGCCGACGTTTCGATTCGGGATGGGATCTTCTTCAGGGCTCGATGGCAGTCAATTTGTTAATTACCGCTACTTTCTTACGGAGATTTGTCCTGTTCGGTTTCATGTATAATGTTTCTGGCCTCATTGACAAAAATATAGATCACTTTTCGAATTTGTTCACTATCTTTTGTCACACACTATAGTGGGTGTTTTGCAGCCTGAGGATGGGCGATTAATCTGAGTAATCGCCCATCCTCCAGGCTACTATAAACACCACTATAGTGACAATTGAATGGAACAAATCAATGAAACGTCGGCTGCTAACTGGTATCAATCGCTAACCGTGTTCATAAGTATAAAAGATTATGAATGGTAATCTTCAGATAAATTTTGAGGTCCTCTGCATAGCATAATTCACATAATTCATAAGCATAATTCACATCGTTGAAATAGAGCAGAAAGATCAATGGTCCCAGGTGACTGCCCTGCGGAATGCCAGAGGTGGCACTAAACATGGGTGAATAACAGTCTTCTAAAGTAACCGTTAGTTTCCGATCCGTAAGATAGGAACGGAACCAGCTAAGAAGATCGCCGTTGATTCCAATTCTCTCAAGCTTAGCGATTGCAATCTCATGGTTCACCTTATCGAAAGCAGCAGAAAGATCGATGTAAATAACATTCGTTTGAGCTCGTTCTAGTAAGCTCTCGGTAAAATACGAAGTTAGGAACATTTTAGGATTCGTCGAAGTTAGGATTCGTCGTGGTGGATCGACCGACAATGAACCCATGTTGATCATCGCTCAGGTAATGCTTACAATGGAATAGCATTGGATCCATGACAACCAACTCAAATAATTTTGGAACAGCGCTCAATGAAGTAACGCCCCGGTAGTTATTGACGTCACGCTTGATGCCTTTTTTTGTGGACTGGAAACATTTGCGCCTTATTCCAGCATGACGGGAACAAACCGTATGCCAGAGAAAGCTGGAAAATGCATCGAAGTGGCGAAAGCAGGGAGACGATGTGTATTTTGAGTAATGAGGACGGAATCCCATCGGGGCCTGGATGGAATGAGGATTTTAGTATTGTAGCGGCATTGGAAATCGTCGTGTCTGGAACAACCACGCTGCTTAGCGTCTGATTTGTGACCGAAACATTATCTGCGGCAAGTGAGATGTGATCGGCAGGGAGCCCATCATTTGAGAAAACGCTGGCAAACTTAGCAGAGAACAGGCTACAGATATCTTGTTGCGTTGAGGCCGATACGTCGTCCAATACCATAGATAAAGCCAATCCTTTCTCCTTGCGTTGCTTATTTACGTAATTCCCAAAGGATATTGGATGTGATCGGAGCCTAGATTTAATTCCCTGCTCGTATCGATGATAAGAGGTCTTACTCAAGCGTTTGTATTCGTAGTTGAGCCTGACATAGTGTTGTTTCAGCGGGAGTGTACGATATTTGATAAATCTTTTGAGTGCAGCCTTCTTCATTTTTTTTAGCAAACGTAATTCATTTGTCATCCAAGGAACGCGGGAACCATCGCGAACAATCTTCTTCGGGACATGCCGATCTATAACATAAGCCAAAACGTGCGAGAAAGTTTGTGCAGCGAGATTGACGTCGTCTGGATCCAGAATATGCACCCAATCCAAATTAGACAACACAGCTAGATATAGAATCGTAGTTTATTCCGAGTTTGCAAGACGTACTGCTGATCCGTTTTTTGGGTTGGGTTCGAATGGTCGGACAGAGATTCCTTCCGGCCAATACCATGAGTCGCTGACTTCATTAGTTGCAGATGTAGGTACAGTCACTTTAAAGAAAACGAAAGACAAATAGTTGATGTGCTTTCCACGAGGAACGAGCTTTGTCACTTTTACAACGGATGAACTAGTGTTGGAGATAACCATTACGTACTTCTTCACGTCTTCTTCATTTTGGTCAGGTTTGAAGGGAGTAACGTAGAAGGACTCCACATCGTCACTGTTCGCCATTTCAACGCCACTTTCAACGCGATTCGCATCATTGTTGATGGAAGATGCAGATCTTACTTGAGCAGCGGAATGCCTAGAAGATGTTCCGCCACCACTCATGTCACTTCCGGCTAACTGAGCAGATCGGCAACCAGGGTTCGAATAAGAGCTAGGGACAGTATTGGTAGTGGAAGCAGGGTTGGAGACGTTGATCCGAGGTTTCGTCGACAGTATTGTTTCAGAGCTGGACGATTGATGGGCAACGATCTGAACCTTTTTGTTGTTGGAACCAACAATAAACTTTCCGGAATGTGAGCAATATATTTGTTGATCTCATCTAGAAGGAGGTCTCTTCACAGGATCTAGATATGTTAATTGGGTCGCCCAAAACGCCGTCTAAGTTGAGCTCATCGATACTCTGGAGGAATTTGGTTTGATCGGTTATATTCATTGGTTTGGAGAGCTGGGATCCGTAGATCGTCTTGTTGAGTCTCTTCCTGTTTTTTGCACGTGATTTAGTTAAAAAATCACTTGCAATGAGTGGATTTTCAGCTTGTGTCGCGGAAGGACTGTAATGAACACAATATACTCTCCTTTACACGATGTTTTTTTTTTATCTCTACTTGAATCCTGGCTACTCTGATCGATTTCTTTATTCTTCTAAGTTCTAAGTGTCGAGTATTATAATCGCAATATTTCAATCTGTTGCGAGCAAAAAAAATCTCACTACGATTTGTCTTTACTGACGTTTAAAACGTTAGGTGACTTAATTGCGGTTCCTCAGATGCATTCGCCGTTGTTTGGGGGTTGTCTGGTCGCATGCAACAACCTCTGAGCAACCTCCACCTACGTTTCTTCGCGGCAAAGCTTTCGCAAGGGTGTGTAATTGTTCAGGTGTCGCGTCGTCGGTCGCTCGCAATCAGGTACCGATGTGAATGTAGAGAGCGCGAAAAGATATTAATCTTTTGTGTCTCGCTGGTGCAAGGTGTGAAAGAAGATGCAGTTCAGGGCGGTTGGCAAAATATCGAAATACATTGATTTGTTGAAAATATATTGCAGACAAGAACGAGGCAGACGATGACATCGGTTTTATTTGTTGTTGTTGCCAAGTCTCGTTTGTCAGCTAAACAAATGCTCTATATGAAGAGACATTTCGTTGATTTTAAAAGTTTTCATTCATTTTGAAATTATATCTCTGCTTATCGATTTATTTGTGCAGATTGTGAATTAATTCAACACATTATTCTTTAAAAATATGATGTAAAAATGATAATAAAAGAAAAGATCGAAAGTTTTGAAAAAACAGTAAAATCGAGTTTTATATGGGGAACTGTTCCAGTTTCCATCTCACTGAACATGTATTCATCTCATCCAAAACAAAGAAATACAGCACCAATCTCGTCGCTTCTATTTGCTAACACGCTGCTCACTGGTGAAAAATCACAAAATAGGAAAAACAAAATTCCTTCTCATTGCTTTGTTTTTGATGGGATGGAAATAGCTATGAGATGAAGTGCCGAAGCGTTCCCACATAAAAAGATTCTATTGTTTTCAATAAAAAGATGAATGACTTCATTTCCTTGGTACTGTTTGTAATTCGAATCGATGCATGTGAAAATGATATTCCAATTACAGTCAAGTATAAAATAATTATAGTGACATCCTGTAGAGAATATCGTTAACTATTTTATTTTATTCAATTTATCACACTATGAGTATTCAATGATCACGCTTTCTGATCCATCATCAGTCCTTTGCCTTCCTGAGCTCAGTTTCGTTAGTAACCGTATCCGTATCGATGGCCATGCTGAAACACAAAACACTTTCAATCGTTGCACTTTCCAATTTTCCCACATCACTACATGGCGCTTACGGCGCCAAACCCTTGCCTTTATGATGATAGTGCTGATAATCATCGTCATAACGTAACCATAGTACCCAGGAGCTCCGTATCCATATCAGGGTAATCGGTGCGTGGTTTCTTCTCCACCGACGAATGCATGCTTGCCATGCTGTCGTCCGAAGTATTCCTGATGCGGCACTCCCAGCGAGTGCCCGTTGAAATTAAAGTTCGAGATTTCCGTCGGAAGTTGAGAATGCGATCGATAAACATTCTGGCAAGATAGCCAGGCACAGAACCGATAGAGAAATAACGGAGAACTTCATTTTCGAGTCAGCACTTATATATACACCACATCGGCTGTTTTTTTATTTGAACTTCACCACTGATCAATCACAACAGTTTGACTGATTCATTATGATCAGTGTTGCTACTATTATACATTGCGTAACTGGTTGTACGCATTCAATTAATTATTGATATCATTGGATGGATTATGAAGAATCTATGAATCATTTGAAGAAAGACATATAAATGACTCAAGGATGAATAAGTTGATTGGTGCTATGACGATGATCAGATGAACAATTGATATCTTCAAGTGGATTTATTGATAGATATATTTGGTAAATAATCTGAAACAATTTTTTAAAAATGAATAATAAGATGAATTCTAGGAGATATTATATTTAAAGTTTACATGAAAAGTGAAATATTCCAATAATTAATCAAAATTACAAAAATAATTGCAAAAACAATAAAGGATTGAATTTGAAAACAAACGTTTTTAAGAAAGGCTTATCCATGGGAAATTTTTTAAATGTTTTTCTCCGTAAACGTATATATTTTAAGGTGAAGGTTGGTAGAGTACCCAAAACAAAACTTGAAAGTATTGGTTAATAAAACCTTCATATGCTGTAGTAGTATTGTGTAGCATTTTTACAAGAAAGATTATTAGTAGAGTGGTTCAAAATCGACCCTGCTCCACTGACCCTGAAAATCTTAACCAATTTGCACAAAAAAAGACTAAGCACAGCCTTTTTACGTTTGTATGGAAGCTTGTACGAAAAATATTCCTTCCATTAAATTTACAACAGAGCCTCCCACCAAGCGCCAGCAAAATAGAACCCATATATTAAAGCAACACTCCTGAGCCCTCACTCATCAAAAAGCGCCTTGATTCTGTCATTTCAAACGGATCTAACAAACCATTTAAAAACAGAGTTTTATACTGCAATCAACAACTTTTATACTGATCTGTTAATAGTAGATTTCGATTCGAGTTTATCACGTCCCCAATTTATCACTTGGAACTTTATCTACAAAGAGGTAACACAAGTTTTGAATGTTGTCGAGCTTTGTACAGTTTATTGGTCATACTGCGAGAATGGTTTGAGTACGCGCTTCCTGACAAACTTTTGGAATCATGCGAGGTATCACAAGTTTTGTTTGTATCGGACTCGCTGTATCACTGATGATGATACAACGACAAATGAAAAATTCAACTTCAATAAACCAACTCTCAAACTCTGAAAATTCTTTGAATTTCAAGGAAAATTATTCAGTAATTCCGTAGAAAAATCTTTGGAAATTACTTGAACAATTCTTCATAATTTTCACGAAACAATTGTTCAAAATGTCTACAGGTTCGAAAAATCTATGAAAGCTTCTGTTGAGCATTCTTTGAAATGTTCAAAAAAATTCTTCAGATTTTGCGCGAAGACTGTTCAAATGTGACAACAACAATTGTTCAAAATGTCTACAGGAAAATGTTCAAAAATCTATGTAAACCTTCTGTTGAGAATTATTTGAAATTTTCAAAAACATTCTTCAGATTTACGTTGGAATTATTCAAAATGTAGACATCAACAAAATAAAGAAAAGAAATTTCCACAATTTGACGAAATTTTAATTAATGTTCAGAACTTCTACGTGATTTTTTAATATTCTATTTTAACGAAAAATCCAGATTAAGTCACCTAGCGTTGGTGGTGCCTTTCTCGCATTTAGTTAGGACACCCACCTTATATGCGGTTTATATGGTCCGATGTAATTTTTCTTCATAACTTTGAAACGCAATGACCGATCGTTATAAAATTCAATAGTGATCAACAAGGCTTTGCCCCTGTCGAATGAAACTTGTTTGCGAGAAAATCGGTTTAGGATATCTATACGAAAAGTTGTCTAATGTTTTTTATGCTTTTGTGCACACATACACACGGACAGACAGACATGTGCTGACTCTCGAGCTGAGTCGATTGATATATAATACTATGGGTCTCGAGGCTTCTATAAAAGTTCGTTTTCAGAGTGAAATGATAGCCTTTCGGTACAACTTTGTACGAGAAAGGCAAAAAATAAATTTTGAATGAATTTCTTTGGATTTCTGTTTGTATTGTCTATAAGAAATTCTTCGGAAATTCAGTGGAAAGCTATTGAAAAAAGAGAAATGGTCGTTGAGAACCAAATAATACGAATAATACGTTATGTTGAAAATCATCAAGCAAATGCAATTCGATTTGGCCGAAATGAACGTTTTGGCGAAACGGTTATACAACGAAAAAAAGTTTGGCCAAAAATTTCATTTGGTCAAAGCGACATATGACCGAATAGGTAATTTGGCACTCTTCGCTAACACGTCGTTTGGTTGAAATGTCGTTTGGCCGAAAAGGTCATTTGGCCAAATGGTTTTTGGACAAAAGGGCATTTGACCGACGACCAACCGACGGTCCAACGACCAAATGTTGATTACTTTTGATGATGATGATGATGATGATGATGATGATGATGCTACATGACCATCTATTTTAGCAAGGCACCTGCCAGAGCTACTGGTCATATCTGATAAATGATTTGATCATGTTTATATTGTTTGTATTTCATCAAACTCCTGTATGAAGGGCCAAACATGGGTGGAGTAGTTCCATAAGCAGAGATACTTATGCGAATCCACGGATGGATAGAGAATCTCCTTCCAGAAGAAAGTTCTTACACAAATAATACATCTAGCCTCTTTTCCCAGATTGACTCAATAGATGGGGAGAAGAGCCCGCCCTTTAAATGTCCCATGTGCCTTCGAAATGTTGACAATAGGAAGTTGGCAATTTCACTCTTCCTATCCAAATCGCTTCAATCAGGTGCCCTGATGGATATTTTATATATAATTATATAGTTTTAATGTAAATTAATAATTTGCAATAAAAACTTTTCACCAAATTTAAATTTGTCTGTCCTCAATGATGCAAGATTCTTTCTTCAACATCAGACTGTTTTGATATGAATGGGTTTTCAGAGATGAAAGACCAATTGTTCGTCGAGTTTCTGGTTAAAATCAGATTATACTGAACTCCTAATAGGATGAGATAAGAAGAAGCAGTATCGAACATTCCAACTAAGTATTTTGTTTAAAATTTCACCTCTTTTAAGGACTAAGCATGTAATAAATTTGTCCTAAAATTTGACGTAATCCAACAAAATTCCACTCATTTTTCGTCAGAAATGTTGATTACTTTGGCCAAACGACTTTTTGGCCAAATAACCGTCGGACAAACGACATTTTGACCGTATGTCCATTTCGGCTAAATAAAATCGTCGGCCAGATGGTTTTGGCTTTTCGCAAATACTACCTGTCGTCTGGCCGAAATCCATTTATTCGAATGCCACTTGGTTAGGGCCAGCCATCTAGCCAAATTCTATTAGGTCGAATTAAACGTTTGTCCAAAACTGTATTAGGTTGAAAATGGTTTGAACGAAAACGATTTGGCCTATAGCGGCAAACAGCCGAAAGGCACATTCGGTCGAACTGGTAATTTGACCGATAGTTTATTTGTCGTAACAGTTCATTTGGCTGAAAATGTCATTTGGCCAAAATAGCCATTTGGCCGAAAAATTCATTCGATTGAAAATGCCATTTGGCTGAAAAAGCCATTTGTCCGAAAATGTTCTTTCTGCAAAACAATCATTTCGGCCAAACGGCATTTTCAGCGATATGACTTATTCGGCTAAAGGTTTTTTTGTGGGCAAAATGACAAACATGCGTACATGCGTACATGCTTCGACTTCAATTCATTCGGCCTACTGTTTTTTTCAGCCAAAGGAACGACTAAATGACATTTTCGGTAAATAATTTTAGACTAGATGAGTTTAATCCAAATTTTTGTTTGATCAAACGACATATTAGACAGTTGTTACCTTACAACAATCAATACTTGCTAAAAAGCTATGTGGCAATTCAAGCGCTTTTTCTCCGTAGCCTTGTGACAAAGGCGTAGGATGCCAATCCGGAGATATATTCGATTCTCGTCCGGTATAGGGTGTTTTCGTGTGAAGAACATTCTCAACCCTATATATGTATCCATCGCACTTGCCACACAAGATACATACTCATCAATGCGGGCAAAAAAAACTTTAATAACTGAGGAAAAGCTAATAGAGTACTAAGTTGCAAAGCAGGCCAAGTTCAGTTGGAATGTAAGCCATTAAAGAAGAAGAAGAAGAAGAAGCGCTTTATTTACCTTCAATGTTTGTTGGATTGTGGCCATACAAAAAGCTTTCCAAAGACTCTGAATGTGTGAGTTTTTATTTCTACGAATTTTTTTGATTTCAACGGAATTCGAAGTTCAACGTGAAATTGATCAGTTCACGAGAGTATTGCCGAGCTTTCTCGGGTTTGTCTCTGATTTGTTTGTGGATACTGCACCAGTTTCGAGCATTATGACCAATGTGGCTATAAGGTGCTGGTGTAGTGGATTCACGCCTTCACATTGATCAAAATGCTCGAAACGGTGGTGTACCTCCACAAACGTCAATCAGACAAGCCGCAGGAAAGCTGGCGTAATTACTGCTCGTGAAAACTGAATTTCACGTTAGCAAACTTGAAGGATTTCCTTGAAATCACAAAATACTCGTAGAAATAAAAAATACACAGCAACTGGCGAATTTTTTCAGCAAACTTTTACTATTTCGTTAAACTCTTCGTAATTTCTTCGAATTTCTTTTTTAATTTCGCAAAATTCGTTAATATTTTTCGAAATTTTCTCGACCAATTTTGAGAAAATCTCGGCAACTCTTCAGGTTTTCCTCGAAAATTGTTTTCAATTTCTTCGGCAAATTATTCGCAATTTCCTTGGCAAATTATTCGAATTTCCTTTGTCTTAATTTCTTTGGCATTCGCAACCTTACAATTTTAAAATTTCTTTGAAAACTCTTCGACTTCCTCTGAAAAGTCTTCTTAATTTCTTCGGCAAATTTTAGGAAAAATCCTAAATTTCTTGAACAAGTTCTTAATATTCTCAGCAAATTATTCCTAATTTCTGGGCAATTACCTCGATATATTATTGCAATTCCTCGTCAAGTTATTCGAAATTTCGTCAAAAATTACTTTTCTAACAATTATGTATAATATCCTATGAAACGTTTGGCGCCAACAACGCTGCCGATCTGCTGGACAAAGAGCTTCTACTGCCACCACATTTCTAATTATTCTGCGTCTAGTATAAAAATAGTAACCATGAAATTCAATAATCAATAGAAATTATAAATTGTTTTTTAGTTTATGGAAATAGTAATCAAATTCAATAATCAATAGAAATTTATATTTATTTCTATATAAGCGATTTTTTTTTGGAAATTTCTTGTTTTCCAAAAAGAAGTTTTCTAGAATCATAACATTCTGCGTTTTTATCAAATCGTATTATCTCAATTTTATCAAATCGTTTCTAAATAACACCACGTTTCCAAAGAAAAGGGGATTCCTAACATGCCGACCCATACAAAAAATATTATTAAAGTGTAATAAAAGTGGAAATGGTCCAAACAGTGACAAATATCGAGTAGCGTAAGTATTTTCGTTGACCAAAAGAAAGTATTATATTTTTTACAAGAAAACAAGAATTATTTCTCAGAAACTTTCAACCGTTCATCTTAAACGCAAAGTTCAATGACCCACAGCCAGATACGTCAGCCCTATTTGTTCCATGAGCACCTGCCTTGGAACATATGTCAAAGTCCTTGTGTCGTTATATTTTTTTCTTGCCAAAAGGCCGTTTTATGTTCCAACGAACATAGCCTTTGTTTGATCTTATCAGAAGCGGGTTCAAACGAGACCATCGCAACGCATTTCATTTGAAGGCAATGAAAGATGGAAGGAAAATCTTTTATGGCGACAAAGAAATGTCGGGGAGGATCGGAATGGGTAGCGAGGTTTGATGGTTTGATTCCAAGCTTGTGGTTTTTCAACATCTTCCAAATGATGTTTTGCGCTTAGGAATAAATCGACAATCTGAGAGAAGAAGAAAGTCTTTCTTTGATGACAGGGCAGAAGCTGGTCGGTGTGGTGGTGGTTGTAGATTGGTTGCTCGATAAATGCGAATCAGTAAAATAGATAGACGAGGGTTATTGTTCCACCGCAAAATGTCATTCGGGTCAATGAGGCCATCGCTATACCTCTCACAAAACCTTTTCAATAAAAGCTCATTCATTTCCATATAGCTGAGTTCTTGGATAATTCAAAATAAAAAAACTGCTATCAAAACTTACGGGTACAGGCAGATGGTTCGGTCGGCGCTAGAGGTGCTGCAGACCTGCGGCCTCGCGCTATTCGTCGCTGATGAACTGAATCGCGGGCCAGAGCTCGGTGGCGGTGCCGGATAGCGACACGGAGACACCGATACGCACCAAATATAACAATGGCGCTGATTACTGAAAACGACAGCAGGAAGTAGACGTATCCTGAGAAAGAAAGGAAAATGAAGCAAAAAGTTAGATTGGTCAATCTAGACATAAACATAATTTTAAGTTTTGATGGCTGTAATCCTCGAGGTCTCGTAGCATTGTAAAAAGTACAACACTGAAAAGCTCGCATGTTGTACACAATAGAGCGAGACTGTATAGGTGATTCAGAAATAAGACTTGGCGGTTTTCATAGATGAGCTCTTAATCCATCTACTGGGGAATTAGTGTAATAGTAGTCTGTAAATTATCAAAAAAATTCAAATGTACTTTTCATTAATAGCACGTGAAACGTTTTTTCCGATTTATTAAAAACGATAAGAAAAGAAATAGATAAGAAAATCCTATCCAGTTTAATTTCAAATACTAAAATAACTTAAATAACATGGAAAATCTAAATCGCTTTTCTTAGTCACATCTATAATCACATCTATAATTACAATCTATAATCTTACAAATAAATGATTTTCTGAATATATCGACCTTACTTTAATTGCATTAGATAACGCAACCCTTTCAAAAATATACACCTTCTGGTCTATATTGATAAACACGGTTTCATAGAATGGATTTTTGCGGCAATTCTCTTTATCTTCCCATTTCATGATCCACTCCAAACTGGGAGAATTTGCTCTCCGGTTGACCTGCTTTCGTGCTAGCCCCAGACGTTATCTCTCGTGATAAGTAACAAAATTTCAAGGCGTCTGTGTCGAAATTTCCACCTCTTGCTCATGTTTCAAGCTGATCATGATAGCAGCAGACCTCATAAACTAATTGCTCTAAATTCCGTGCTATGCCACCGCCGCTGACAGACAGACGGGCGACTAAAGTTGAGCGAAACAAGACCAACTTTTCGAAAGAGAAACTGTTTGCATAAAATGCGTGACTAAAACCATCAAAATCGCTTCGCACGAGATGTTTAGCGCAACTCCCGTTCGGGAGGCGCCTCCTGCAACCGCGCGGCCGCACATCAGGCACGTAGGTATCACATGTTGATGTTTGAACTGAACAAAAATATAACAATTATGTGCACTTGAACAATCAATTTGCGCCGCCCATCGTGTACCCTCTCTCCCCAGCGAGAGATAGAGCGCGCCGGCATCGGCACCCAGTGGAAATCAACCGACACCCGACACTCTACAAGTAAGTGGGTAGGTAGGTGGCACCGCACCATCATCAGACGGTTGTTGGTCGGAGCTCAGCCGCAGCCAGACAGACAGATTAATGCTTATCTTATCGAGCGACGCCACCGCGCGCTGGTGTTGACTGCCGCACCACGCCAGACCAGACGAAGCAAATGTATGAAATTTATATAAAAAAAAACAACACCGGCACCCCACCTCCTCATCCGATGACGATGGAACGAACGCGTTGGAAACGGGTAAAGTAAAGCTTTAGAAGCGCCCACGTCAGAATGTTGCTGCAGTGCGTAAAACGGAACTTTGTCTGACCTTCAGGTGCAAGCTGATTGTAACGTAAAGAAAATTAAACTTGTTTTGCTGAAACTAAAAGATCATAATATGGAGTTCAAAACTAAACTCTGTGTGTGTTGTTACCGAAACAAATTGATTAATTTTTTCCGTTACCAAGCTGAATGTTTTTTCTTAATAATTTGTTGGTAAAATTGACAAAATAACTAAAACTACGCGAAAAATAGGTTTACCTATAAATCTGAGGTTAGAGAACATGGTTGGAGTGACAAAACTATCAAAGATGCAATCGTCTTCAGAATAAAACATGAACAAGTAAAGCGAACGCATGGTAGCTTGTTATCTAATAAATTACAGCAGACGTGCGTTATGCATGAGTTTTTCAGCATCATAACATAGCTAGTTTTTGAATATGCATATCACAAATGTAGAGTGATTTTCAATTAGCATTAGTTGACAATGTTGACTGAGGGTAAAATTATATTAATTGATTAAAATGAATCAAATTTTATAAAAATGGGCTGGAATTGGATCCAGAATCTTAGATTATCGCATAGATTATGTACAATGGTCAATTTACAGATATGGGGAATTCAGAAGGGCAGAAAGTGGGAGCAGAAAGAATCTTTAACTGGTGACACATTTCGTATATTATATTAATGTTGCCTACGTTCTTGGCTACAGATGCAGAGTACCAGAATGTCTAATGGCATTCAAAAAAATTCAATATCATAGAGTTCGTGGAGTTTTATGTCTGCAGCACTTGATTTTTTTGAATATAAATTCCAGATATTCATCGGGAGACAAAGCTATGCTATTGAACTTATTTTCCTGTTCGCAAACTTGACTCTGTATTGAAAATGCTCTTTTCCAAAGTTTGAAACGGTTTCACCGTTCGGCAATCATTCGCTGTACAATCGCTTATGCGTCAAATTACATGGACAAAGCTTCTATCGCTTTCGATGACGAGTTATCCATTTGCTTGTTTTCGTTCCGTTGTGATAGCAATACGTAACTTCT